>NC_067495.1:48558152-48755747 GCF_947179515.1 Apodemus sylvaticus
GCACCGTTCATCTTGATTCAATGGGTTTTTCCCTACAACCTCATTTAATGGATTACTTGTTTGAGTTAAGTCTCAGTTCAAACGATGGCTTCAAAAGGAGACATCTATAAACACTATCAGAAGTAACTAGTTTAGTGAATTTCTAAGATGCTGTTTCATTTCACTTCATTAAAATTAAATATTATGAAATTATCAGCCCACTACTTATCTCCTTTGTAAGAAAAGCAAAATAATTTTGTCACAAGTGCGTAGACAATTAGGTGGTACAAGTCAACTACTCAAAACATTATGTGCTGAACAGATGATAAATTTAAAAATATCAGGCTCATTAATTGAAGAAAATAATAGTTATATATCAGTTAATAAACTCGCAAAGTATTCTAGTTAAATTAAATATATTTATAAACATCACTATTAAAATAATTAACTATAAGGCCTTATGAACCATTTGTAAAACTTAATAGAAAATGGATTTAATAAGCATGTCTCAAAACATTTCCTTCAAGTAGGATACCTCTCCAAAATTATTATCTCTATAATAGCTTCTCAGGATAATTGAGGATAAAAGAAAAGTTCATTGAGTTCAAAATGCTGAACAAAACCAGTAATATATAGGAATATACATTTAATCCCTTCCACAAATAGCAACTGCAAAAGGTTTCAGTTTGAAATTACAAACTGAAATATAAAGTTAAAATGTTATTTAACACACAACTAATATTTCCTTTGGGTTCTGAAATATTTAGTTTTATCTTAAAAGTGACTTACTTAATATCCATATATTTAAATATAATATTTAAATATATAACTATACAATCATATAAACCCTATAAAAGTTTCTGAATTAACTTGATAACATAGGGAACTTATATTTATATTAAACAGGGGAAAATGGTATGTTCCTTGTTCTTATATTAGTATAAGATTATCTTAATTTTATATATTTTCAATTACTACTGATATATGCATTTAAGTTTAAGCATATGCTTGAGTTTAAAATTTAGTTGTCATTGGAATCTAATTTATAAGTGGCATGATATAATTACATAGTATCATAAACTAATTGTTTCCTATTTAAAAATTCACAAAAAACATCGAGAGAAATAATTGTTCTTAAGTGAAAACGTAGATTTAATACTATTTTTTCTAATCTTGACTTTTATCACAAAGATTCTTCACAACACAGAACAGATATAATCTAAACCATATATAATTTTCTTATATTTTCTGCCTCAAATCCACCATAATGTGAACTGGTAATACTTGACTAAATTGTACAATTGCAAAGTATATTTTTAAACACAGAAGGGAGCAAGGGAAAAACCACAGGTCACTATTCCCAGATATTAAGTATCCTTTCTGCAAACCCTTCTTTAACTTATTTCCTGCTGCCTGCTTCTTAGGATTTCTCACTTCCCTTCCATCTGAGAAAGAACTCATCATACTCCCAAGTCCTTAATCTCATATTAGGTTGTATAGAGTAACCAAACACTAGAGACATTTTGCAAAAATTTTCTAATAACATCCAGATCATGCCAATATTATTATTTTTCTGATTGTTTAAGGATCATAAGACAATATTCAAATTTAAAACGAGTAAGAAAATGACAAATACATTTTTTCAGTAATTATACTGTCTGACTTTATCAACTTGGGATAATATGAAGTCTGAATAATAAAATTCTAAGTTTCAAAGTTTCATTTTTTAAGTCATGCAGAAACAGATTTGGGAGGTATAAAAAGACATAAAACTAAAACCAATGAATTTAATCAAAATTAAAATAGCTGCATAAATGAAATTCATTATGTGCAAGCTTCTATGAGAGGCATCATTTTAGTGCAGCATATGTTACTACCTAATTCAGAATATGTCAACAGTACTATTATAAGTGATTATAAGAAATGAAATGTGATAAATAAACACTATTCTGTTTGTTCCAGCTGTAACTCAGAACAAAAGAACATTAAACTCAAAACAGATTTTAATTCTATCCCAGTAATGTGTAAGGGAAAATAATGACATCAATAATTTACAAGCTTTATTATATATGAAGAATCATTGAAGGTTTGGGTATCATAGTTTATAGTATTGAGTTTGTGAAGGGTCTCCCTGCAAACATGAACCTTATCTTTTAATAGTTTATAATATAAATTTATTTATAAAATAGAAAGCATTGCCTCAAAAATGTTAGTTGATGGTGAGTAGGATGAACCAAGTGAAACAAAAATAATTAAAACAGTAATAGCAAACAACTTGGAGGTGGAAAGCAAAGTTGGATCACTCAACGAATGCTTCACAATGAGACTCCCTCCAATTAGCTTCTGTAGGTTGTCTCATCACAGACAATTAGAGCTAGTTGCACAAAAATTTGTCTCATTCAGAACATGTTTTCAGAGGGTTTACATGATCCCAATGGAACTACCAAACTTCCTTTGTTTTCCTAATTGAAAACTGAGAAGGTAATAACCTCCTCTCAATCCATAGAAAGCCAGAAACCCTAGGATACAATGCAGTTTCCAAAGAAATTTAAAATAAAAGCATGTATCATTAAAAATTCAACAAAACAAACCAAGCATGTCTCCCAAAGAAAGCGAAAACATGCCTTTGAAATAAACAGTAAGTCACCACTGTTCATTGCAGAGTGGTATGTCAGTTACAGCGCAGCAGAATAAATGTGCAAGTTGCCAAATTGAACTAATTTATGTTCTGAATTAAAATAAAACACCCTCAATGCTGTGGGACATTTCAATTCAACAATATTCCTAAGGTTTGCTGTGATCTGTCTTGGGAAAACTACAGACATTGAACAACTGTTTCGCTCATGACTCACTCCTCCCAAGCACCATTCCATTAGAATTCCTATACTGACTCTAGGGTTCCATAATAAAGTGACCTGCACAGTTGTATATGTGCCAAAACCTCTGAAGGATAAGAAAGAGGAAAACCCTGAAAACTCTTAGAAATAATGAAGTGAGTTGATAAAGTACACTTTAGATAAGCAGAAGAATTGGCATCTCAAGATTTATTTTCTAGAGTAGCCTTGATGCTTCTGTATTTAGCTATTATGATCCCAGCAGGGAATTAAAATTCAATAATGAGGAGTGCTCATATTATTTCTATAGCCAAAGATAAAAATTTACTTTTTCCTTTCAAAGAAACACAAAGTATTATAAAATTGTTCACTGGCTTGTATAACAATTGATCTTAGAAGATCATGTGTAAGGCACTGGATGTGAACTTATAAAGGAAAGGATACTAAATTATATGGAGTTCATTCTTCAAGGAATGCCCTGTATTTCAGAAGAGTTAATGCAAGCATATAAATCACCACAGGAAAATTCAGAATATTATTATGATACTTTTCAATCCAATAGCGAAGTACACATGAGTATAAGGCATGGATTATGCAATAACTCCTTTAAGTACAATGATTTTGAGACATAGCAATAAGCATGTATATTTTATACTCAATGAGATTAGACTATTTAGTATCAAAATACAAATTTAAAAACCTTACAAAAGTACAGCACTCAAACATCCAAATCTCCTTTAAAGATTTATACCTACCATAGAGCTTCCCATTGAGAAAAGTGTGTTTATACTTGTGAATATTTTATATACATATGTGCATATTTGTACATATAGATATGTAATTATTACACTCAGTGTTATATTTAAATGAAGTCTTGAGCTTTGAAAACTGTCTTTCTCTGCTTTAGCTTGAGTACTTCGAACAAATTTCCAGAAAAAGACTCACTGATACAATACTGCATTTTAACCACAAAGCCAGAATATATTTGAAAGATGTCTGAGGAGAAAGTGACCTTAGGGATATGCTCTGTTGAAGAGTTCTTTGACAAGACATGAATTTGGTTCCAAAGTTGTCATTTTTATTCAGTCATAACAGAAAATATAGAAGATACATTATTTTGAAAACCTATATATGCATTTGATAAGAATGAATACAGACCAGAAATACTATGCTAATTGTTAATACTTAACAGATTTTTTGACTCAATAAGGACAAGCAGAGTTAACCTCACCTTGCTCTTTCTTCTAAACAATAATTAATTTAATTGTTTCCAGTTATTATTAATGATCAGTTTCATATCTGTCCTTTTTTAGTCTTACTTCCTTTGCCTCAGTTAAAGACGTTCTTGCTGGATTACTTTGGAGCCCGTTCGATTCTATCTGGTAAGGATAATCCTGTTAAGGATCTGCTGGAATTTCTTCAGTATTCCCAAATTTCTTGCTAATATAATGATAACATTTTTTTATCTTGTCATACAAAGTCATTTATGGTCTGACTTTCATTGATTTTTACCATGTTTTCTCCTGAGATTCTCATTCCTCTCTTTACCCATGCTTTGCCTGAATATCTCTGTACTTCAGCAATATTAAACATAGTGATAAACTATAGTTCCTATAACCAAAAGGAATGATAGATACAGTAATGACCATGATATATATCCATGCTGTGATTCCTATGCCCTGTGAATATAATTCCATGCATTGAAAAGCGCTCTGTATTTCTTTAAGGGAGTTATCTATGTCCTTCTTGAAGCCCTCCATGATGCCCTCCAACCAAACAAGTGAAAGATCTGTATGACAGGAACTTCAAGTTTTTGAAGAAAGAAATCAAAGAAGACCTCAGAAGATGTCTTCCTTGCTCTTGAATTGGCAGGATTAATACAGTAAAAATGGCCATCTTGCCAAAAAACAATCTACAGATTCAAGGCAATCCCCATCAAAATCCCAACTCAATTCTTCATAGATTTAGAAAGAGCAATTCTCAAATACATCTGGAATAACAAAAGACCCACGATAGCTAAAATTATTCTCAACAGTAAAAGAACTTCTGGGGGAACCAGTATCCCCAACCTCAAGCAGTACTACAGAGCAATTGTGGTAAAAACTACATGGTAGTGGTACAGTGACAGGCAAGTAGATCAATGGAATAGAATTGAAGCTCCGGAAATGGACCCACAGAATTATGGTCACTTGATCTTTGATAAAGGAGCTACAACCATCCAGTGGATAAAAGATAGCCTCTTCAACAAATGGTGCGGGTTCAAATGGAGGTCAGCATACAAAAGAATGCAAATTGATCCATTCTATTCTTCTTGTACTAAGCTCAAGTCCAAGTGGATCAAGAACCTCCACATAAAACCAGACACACTGAAACTAATAAAAAAGAAACTGGGGAAGACCCTTGAGGACATGGGCACAGGGGAAAATTTCCTCAACAGAACACCAATAGCTTATGCTCTAAGATCAAGAATTGACAAATGGGACCTCATAAAATTACAAAGTTTCTGTAAGGCAAAGGACATTGTCAAAAGGACAAAATGGCAACCAACAAATTGGGAAAAGAGCTTTACCAACACTACATCCTACAGAGGGCTTATATCCAAGATATACAAAGAACTCAAGAAGGTAGACTCTAGAGAGCCAAATATCCCCCTTAAAAATGGGGTACAGAGCTAAACAAATAATAAGGATACAATAATAAGGATATAATAAGGATACATGCTCCACTATGTTCATAGCAGCCCTATTTATAATAACCAGAAGCTGGAAAGAACCCAGATGTCCTTCAATGGAGGAATGGATACAGAAAATGTGGTATATGTACACAATGGTGTACGATTCTGTTAGAAACAATGAATTCATGAAATTCTTAGACAAATGGATGGAATTGGAGAACATCATCCTAATTGAGGTAACCCAGTCTCAAAAGAACACTCATGGTATGCACTCACTGATAAATGGATATTAGCCTAGAAGCTTGGAATATTCAAGACACAATGCACATAACAAATGATGCCCAAGAAGAAGGAAGGAGTGGACCCCGGTACTGGAAAAGCTCAGTGCAGCAGTGTTGGGGAATACCAGGACAGGGATGTGGGAAGGGGTGGATTGGGAAACAGGGGGAGGGAAGAGGTCTTGTGGGACTTTGGGGGAGGGGGAACCCAGGAAAGGTAAACTCACTTGAAATGTAAATAAAGGATTATATCAAATAAAAAATAAAAGTGAAAAAAAAGATTATAAGAAAAAAAATGGTGTTTTGTAAACATGAGTCATTGGTTAACTGCATGAACTGTTCTAGAAGAGAACTAAAATTTAGTTCCCTATAGTCATGTCTGCTAGCTCACAAACACCTGTATCTCCATCTTCTGAAGGATACGATACTTTTGTTTTCCGTAGACACCTGTGCTCATATGCATATATCCACACACAGACACCCAATCACCCACATAATTAAAAATAAAAAATTAAATATATTAATAAATTAAGGATTTCTTGGATGAGAATTGTCACGATTAAACTTGTGGATCCATTATAATCACAGAAACTTAAGAGAGAACATGAGAATACAGAAGCAAGGGTTAGAAGGAGGTTAGAAGACTGGATTTCACAAAACATGCGATGTAACTGATTTTCATTTTTTTCTCCACATATGAAACCTTAAATGGTGTAAAAAAATAAACACATTCCTACACACTATATATGTGTTCAATATTTGTAAACAGAAGCTTTTTAATGTTTATATACATAAATATATTTTACAATTACATCCTCCACTGCCCACTCCTGATGAGGTAGTCTAGGATAGACTCAAGATCATAATGTAGGCAATAAAGCAACAGTGGCCTCCATCTCAAAGCAATCCCCCTGACTCAGCCTCTAGTGTACTGACATTACAAGTGTGTGCCACTACATCTGTCTGTGGAGGACAAAAAGGCCTTGTGTATAATGATAAGAAGTGGAGAAGCCAGGAAATTGAAACACTCTGCTTAAGTGTTCAATGGAATAAGCTGTGCAGCTGCTCTTCCTGAAATATCAGTAATGATATAGTTTAACGGCCTGGTGATATTTTGCTGTCTGAAGAGACAGGTTTTGTCTGTACCTCCAGAATTTACTTAGCTGAGAACCTTTCCCCCTTAAAACCTTAAGCATTACCTTTAGGTCAAAAAAAAAAATCATCCTTATTAGTAGTGTCATTTGTGTTTTACAACAACCTAGGTGACTTCTTTCTTGTCATAGGTCCAGGATAATCCTGACTCTCACAGGCATTATATTTCATATCAGTCAAGCTCCATAGATCCTATATCCTGGGCACTATGTCTGAGCCAACAGTACCCATTCTTGTGAAATAAGCCAGTTGTACATTATAAAGAATTTCAACATAAACACCTCTTAAATTGTGTAAGTGGAACTAGGTTAATTGTTATCTGAATACATTTCATCCAAAATTGCTCTGTGCATAAATGCTGCTAAAGAAAAATTATGTGGCCCATACCATAGAAATTCCAGTATAGCATCAGTTAAAATAAAATTGGGCTTGGCTGAGATTCATTCTTGTCTCATCCTGATCTTTTGGTTTCCTGCCTGCTCTAAAGCCTTCAGTGGAATCACCATACTTGACAAGAAGTTTTAATTTAAAATATTTTTATTCAAGAATTTTTCTTTGGCTTTCCTCCTTGAGATAACATTTTTTAACAAGGTAATTTTACCTAGTGAATAGTTCCTTACATTTGATTTTGCTGTTCTTAAGTGGTCTAATGGTTTACTAAAGACAGTTTAGTATATAGCAGGACAATGTAAGCCAGCAATTTCAGCACTGTCCATAAAGATTCTTCATTTTTTGAAATCTACCAATGATGCTTATTTTTATTAACAAGGAAATAAAGATCACATATTCATCAAATTTTCATACGTGCACCATTAAAACTAAAAGTTGTTTTTAATTCAGAATCAGGAGAAATGGCAAATTCTAAGGCAACTCAGGGTCCCCAGGAAGGAATTTATTTTTAAAAATGTCATGAAATATATTGTACTGGCTGGTTTTGTGTGTCAACTTGACAGACTGGAGTTATCACAGAGAAAGGAGCTTCAGTTGGGGAAGTGCCTCCATGAGATCCAACTGTGGGGCATTTTCTCAATTAGTGATCAAGAGGGGAGGTCCCCTTGTGGGTGGTACCACCTTTGCGCTGGTGCTCTTGGGTTCTATAAGAAAGCAGGCTGAGCAAGCCAGGGGAAGCAAGTCAGTAAGAAACATCCCTCCATGGCCTCTGCATCAGCTCCTGCTTCCTGACCTGCTTGAGTTCCAGTCATGACTTCCTTTAGTGATGAACAGCTGTATGGAAGTGTAAGCTGAAAAACCCTTTCCTCCCAAACTTGCTTCTTAGTCATGATCTTTGTGCCGGAAAAGAAACCCTGACTAAAACATATATGAAGGGAAAAATTTTAATGGAAGTGATATTTTAAAAAGACTTTTAATACTGTATAACACAAATATAATTGACATAATTTTACATCTGACTGAAGTGGGATACAAATTAGTATGCCTTAAGATGTAATATAGATTAATTTCAAAAATAAGAACAATGATATAATGTCATAAAAGTATAGAACATTGATGGCTCCCTTAAAACTCCCTGTAAAATGTATATTACACTACAACATAAAACACAGAGCTAACAAAAAGTAATGAAATTAGACAAAAACATTTGTAATATGTTAGAATCATATGAATTTTTGGGCAATAATTCATAGAAACCTTTTCCTACATATATTTTGCATTTTTGTGATTATTGCTGCAATTTTCAATGCCAAAAAGCCACAAGATGGCATTAAAGAGTCCATTTATGTTACAGAATATGTTTAGTAGAAAACTGAAATAATCGTAGTAGCCCTTTTCTCTAATATGAAATACATTCCAGGAGAAAATAAGGAGTCCATTAGCATATGGGAAAGTTTTGTTGACATATATAAATCTTATTTTCAATTACTATTAATATATATATATATATATATATATATATATATATATATTTACAACACACAGGAAGCATGAAGTAATTGCAACGTGCATTTGAGAGAAAAGTAAGTCAATGTACCAAACCTAAAATAGAAAATATTGTAGTGTCGTTAGTAAAGTAAAGAAAATAACCAGTGTGAGAAATATTTAGAGATGAGACTCAGTGAACCTTTCTAAAAACTATCTTTGTATACAGCCCCAAAGATATTAAAACTTAGTAATTTTAGCTATTATCTTTGTCTACAGGCAACACTTCCAGTGTTATGTGTATCATAAAAGATCATACGTCGACCACAAGAAATTTGTCTTAAATAACTTTTTAAAAATAATTTAAACATAATTTCTTATTTTGAAATGGCACAGTCATTTTTATGTAGAGATACATGAAAACCCACAGGGAAATTTTTTGAAACAGGTTCTCACTGTAATTTACATTGGCCTGGAACTCACTATTTAGACCAGCTTGTCCTTGAGCTCACAATGATCCACCTGCCCTTGCCTCCTGAGTGCTGAGATTAAAGACCTGTGTGTCAAACATGCCTGTAAGACAGACCAATTTGGTGATGCAATAATGCGCTTTTTTAATGAAAACCACCATTCATGGTTTCCTTTCACTGAACCTTTTGTTTTAAATTCATACTCTGGTGGTAAGAGAAACTGCAAAGTGGAAAGGCAAAACAACTTGTAATGAGCTGAAGTAATAGTATTTTTTTCAAACCATGTCTATCTCAATGTTTATTGTTGTTATTGTTTGTTCTATTTTTTTATCATTTTGTAAACATATAGAATATCTTACAGAACAAAAGAGACATTTTTTAGCACTGAGTCCACGCTAAAAGTGGTTGTTAAATTAACAAAACAATCACCATTTATTTGGATGGTGTTATGGATTGAAATTGGTCCTTTATGAATAAGAAACACAGCATTTGATAGATTAACAGATTTGTTCCATGAAACAAGATGTAATAGGATCTGGATTGAAAGCCCAGTGCCTGTGTTTCCAATGCTCCAAATTTCATTATATTCACAAATCAACCTAAATCATTTCTAGAAAAATAAGTGAAGACAGTTGTTTTTAGTCGACATTATAAATGAAAACTAGAATTCCAGTATCAGTTTTCTGTACAAATAACTTGTCATCAGGTTATAGACAACATGAGAATTAAGTATAGACTTTTCTAATATTATTCTATGTGAACTAAAGGGATTTAATTCAGATTAGTATTACCCTGTTTCAGGTTTAGTATATATCACACATACTTCAGTCTTGGGTAAAAGACATTTTGACAGAGTTTTACATTTGTTTTACATAACTAGGAAAAAGCATTCTACGTTCTAAATCATAACAAGCATTTAATACTAAGTAGCATTTTATATACTAATTTTTATAGCAGATATGTCTACAAATGTACATCAATCTGAGAAGTTTGAGAGGACATAGGAGGAGCTGAAAAGAGAATAGAGAGAGGAAAGTGATGTAAATGCAGGATCCCTATATGAAATACTAAAAATAAATAATAATAATAATAATAATAATAATAATCAGAAGAAGAAATCTAAAAAATACACTATCTCAACTGCTTTCTTATTCCCTTTACTCTCTGCCTCTAGGTTCCCCTATATTTTTATTTAGTGATTTATTTTCACTATCTCAGTTAACTCCAAAATTTAAATGGCTTTGTAATTTTGAAGATTTCTCCTCTCTTGGTTTCTGGGAATTTTCCTTATTCCTCTTCAATCTTTCTTTTCATTACTTTCTATGACAGGCTGTTCTTTCTCTTACAGCCTCTTCAAGGTCAGTTGATCTTTTTCATTTCCTTTCTGTCTTCTCTTGGCTGCATGCATTTTCTAGATGGCTTTATTCCATCATGTTGCACGCAATATGAGGATAAACAAATCTGCACATATTGCCTTGACTTTTATAGTGTCATGGAAAGTGTTCTCTTCTGAAATATATGGGAGCTTATAACTGAGAACATGCTCTTGATCTAATGTGATAAAGTATTTCAAGATAATCATTATGAATTATCAAAATTAGATACTAAAACCACTTATGTGAGAAAATCAGGAAAAGGCCATGTAAGTATATAATGAAATCCACAATCCAGGGTTCAACTGAAGCCTCCAGAATCTAGGAAACCCAGTGAAGGATTCTCCCATGGAGTCTTCTAGCCTTTAAAAATATGGCTGTTGACTTCAAGTTGTTAATCAATTGATTTCTATTGTTTTAAGTAGCCCTCTTTGTTATAATTTGTCATAGCAACCACAGGAACTTCGGGTCAATAATTCATCAGCTCAATGTTCCCACTGATGCTGCTCATACTGCTGCAACTAAACTTATTCCATCTCTTTGTCTAATTAAAAAGTCCTTCTTAGTTTTGCTGGTGGCAACACCATCAATATATCTTCTCAAATTAGTTCATAATCCATGACAAATAACTACCTGATATTATTAATTCTCCTTCAGAATCATATTTCCTCATTTCCTTTGATTCCTTTCCAGGTTCTCAATGAATTTCACTATGATTATCATCGAGTTCTTCATGTGTCACTCATAAATCCTATCAGCCTTGTTAACAGAGAGGATTAGGTGTCCAAAAGTATATTGTTCTCTGTTGTGGCTTCCTTTCTGTGAAAAGGCAGGTTTCCTGTTGACTTTATACAGATGTATGCAGCCTCATCACATAGACAACAAGTAGCTTTACCTTATTCATGTAAAGAAAGGAGCACAGTAATTATGTCTTCATTCTCTTCACTAAATTTATTACAAAATGGATTTAAAATAATTAAACACTAAGGTAAAACTTTTCCCAGTAAGATAAAATCCAAAATCCCTTCTGGAACATGATATACCTTCACATTATGTCCCATTGTATTTTTTTAAATCTTCTTATTGTTCCCTTTAAATAAGTTGTCATTTCTAGTTTCTCTGCTTCAGAGACCTCTAGTATGATTGAGAGAATCAGAATCCTCCCGTTACAGAATGATTTCCTTTACCTCATTCTTTCTAACATCCTACATCTAACCAATCATCAAGTTCGATTGGGAGTTCAACAATTTCTATCTTCTGTCTTCCATTTTCTGTATTCTCATACAGGCTGTTACTTTGAGTCAGGAAGTCATTTTAGTGTCTATTTTTCACTTGCCCTCCTTGAAAAAGATGGATATCTTTTTCAAGCTAATATGAGGAAAAATGTCTGATTTTAAAAGCAGTTTGTGGAGTGGATTATAACATAAATATTCCATAATTTTAAGCACCACTAGTGTCTTCTTGCTGTTTTCCTCCTTCGTAAACCCCTTATCTTCCTCTTCCTCTGAAGACATTCTCATTCCACGACTCCCTTTACTTCACAGGGACCTCAGGGATCTTATGACCCATTCAGCAAAAGTATACAATCTATTTCCCCTATTTCTCTCTGCTTTCTGCATGGCTATTCTTTCTCTAGTATCCACTCTAATTCTGTAATGTGTTGTTCAATATGTGCTTCAACTATTAAATTATACATTGGGGTAAACAAATTAATGTCTATAGACATATGCTTCATTCCTCATTCCTAAAACATGTGGCTACAATATTATAGTACCTTAAGATGGAGACTTTGGCACATTTGATTACACTAAGGACTTAATTAATTACTATGGGGATCATCCTGGATTGTCTCAGAATACCCATAATAATCTATAGTGCTTATAACATAGAGAATAAGGCAAGAAAGTCAGAAGAGCTGTGAAAATGGAGGAACATTTAAAGTTATGTACAAATACAAAATAACAAAGGCCAAGGAAAAGAAAAAATGGAATTGCTTCTACAATCTCTCAAATTTCAACTAATTTGAACAGATATTTTCAATAACTATTACTAAAATTTTAAGCATCATAATTGTGTTATTCTGTTAAAGAAGCACTAATAGTGTCCTATTTTAAACTTTCACCATGGCATTAAATATATAGTACAATACATTTTTTCTGTCTCTACTATGTCCATGTACTGACATTCTGCTGTGTTTATTAACTTGAAATATATATCCCTGAAATCTAAGTCAACTGGAAAATGTTGTACATGTTGACTTTTATGTTATCCATGCAAACTGACCATGAACAGGCATAATTCCCCACAATTGGCATTAATCTGTAATAATTACATAAACTCTCATTTACAGAGAAAACTAAGTTGCCAGTGAAATTCAAAGATATATCAGATATGATTATTACAGAAAGAAAATAAATGGGCTTTTTAGTTAGCTACCAGGTTCTATATTTGTTAGACTTATAACTGAAGGCATTATGTCAGATGTAATGGCACTTATGCTATATGTCATCTCATGCTTGATTTTTTAAAAGTAAAAAAAGTATGAGAGAATTTTTCCAATAAATAAATATTCCATATTTTTAGTTTTAAAATACATGGAAAAAATAAATAAAATACATGGAAAGGCTCAGAATTTTGGTTTTACAAGCTTCCCCAAAGAAAGATGAAGAGAAATGCCTTATACTTTTTGACATATTTGACAAACTGAGAATAAACACATGTAGCATAGTAAAAGGCAGATGCTGAGGGGACTAGATTGCCTCTTAATCTTGTAGAATTGAGTCCATTGACGTACAGAAATGCCCAAGGGAACTGATATACATAAATCATATTGGAATGAGTTAGAAGCACTTCACATGGCCTTTTCTTTTTTAATCCAGTAAAATTACACTTCTTTAGTAGTGTGATGTCTATTAATTAAAGAATTAAAGATCCATAAATAAACACAGGATTTAGAACTCAAATTCTGTCTTTGTTTATTTATTTACTGTTAACTTTTAGAAATTATCTGGGCCCAAACTCTGTAGTTTTAATAAACCTCTTGAGGCATGTCCTCTGCTTGCTGTCAGAAAGAATTTTTTCTAAATCATTTCACACAAACAGGTGTCCCTTGGCAGGTCTTAGAATGAAGAGAAGATCAAATCCCTGCAGCAATCCTCTTACTGTGTAACAGCTTACTGCTCTAGGGAATTTTTATGTATCATTAATCTTCTCTAGAATAATATGAACTTTTCATTTATGTAACATAGCCACTTCTTCCTCTCTATATACTCTAACTGAAGATTTTTCTGTGCTTAAATTTCATGTGTCCTTCAAGAGCTATTCTCTTTACAAGATGGCAACTTCTGAGCAATATTATCAAAACCAAAATCTCAGCACAATGACACCAGTATCACTCTAAACCAGTATTAAGTCTAGTAAAACTCTGTTATAGAAATATCCATAGAGCACTTCTTTCTAACAGAATGCAGACTATATTCCAAACTTTAAAAACACTAATGGTTTGTAAAGTTCCTTGTCTTCATATAAACACCTAATATGCACTAGGTGTTGCTTATCCTGTGTTGCTATCTTTCCCTTTAATACTCTACTGGTCGTAAACAATATATTGTGGTAATCTCTTTTGTTAAAAAAAAAAAGCTCTCTGTCTCTTTCCCTGATTCTGTCTCTGTCTCTGTCTCTGTCTCTCTGTCTCTCTCTCTGACTCTGTCTGACTGTCTTTCTGTCTATCTGTCTCTCTCTCTGACTCTGTTTCTCTCTCTGACTCTCTGTTCTCTCTATGTCTGTCTCTCTGTCTGTGTCTCTATCTTTGTCTCTCGGTGTCTCTCTTTGTGTATCTCTCTGAGTCTGTGTCTCTCTTTGTGTCTCTCTCTGTCAGGGACTCTCTCTGTCAGTGTGTCTTTTTCTTTGTGTCGCTCTGTCTCTGTGTTTCTCTGTCTTCTGTCTGTGTCCTTCTGTTACTCTCTGTCTCACTGTCTGTCTGTTTCTCTCTTTCCGTCTCTGTCTGTCTCTGTCTATCTCTCCTCTCTCTATATCTATATCTATGTCTATGTCTATGTCTATGTCTATGTCTATGTCTATGTCTATGTCTATGTCTATGTCTATGTCTATGTCTATATCTATAGCTATATCTATATCTACATCTACATCTTTATATATATATATATAGATAGATAGATATAGATATAGATATAGATATAGATATAGATATAGATATAGATATAGATATAGATATAGATATAGATATAGATATCTTTCTGTCTCTCTTTCTCTCAGTAGACTTGCTGTGTAGCCCCATTGGTGTAGAACTCACTATGCAGACCAAACTGGCACTGCAATTAAGAGTCTACAATCCAACTCACATGCAGTTTTTGTTTCATTTTCATTGAATGATAAAAACTGCTTGCCATTTATGAGTTCCATTTGTCACTTTGTAGCTGATTCCCTTAATCATTCACTTACTAAGATATTTCCATAATTTTCAGGGTTCAAAAAAATAAAAAGTACACAAAGTTAAGTGGGCCAGAAAGGAGAGGTGAATCTGGGAGAAGTTTTGAAACAGGTGAATAAGATAAAAGTACATCATATAAAATTCTCAAAGAAAAAATAAAGCTAATAACAAAATTGAACTTACTGGAAATATAAAACAAAAAGTTGTATCAATGAACCCTGTTTGATTTATTGATTTTGTTTAATATATTAGCAAAAACATGTTTGGGGGGCTTTACATTTCTAAACAAAATGAGTTATAATATTTTTATACTTAGAAAATACTAGGTAGGTATGGAGATAGGGATATATTTCACTGAGAGACCACTTGTCAAGCATAACCAAGACTGGTTAAATTGGTTTGACAAAGACATAGTAGCAGTATCAAAGTGAGTAGTTTTGACAGACAAACTACACTAAAATAAAAGAAGAAGGAAGCAGAGAGATGGAGAGAGGGAAGAAGGTGGGACTTGAAATTGAGGGCAAAGGATTCCAGGAAAGAATAGGAGAGGAGAAGATGAGAGTGGAATAGAGAAGTTGGACTTAGAGCAGAAGAGAGGAGGAGAGGTGCTAAATGGAATAGAGAAATGCAAGGTAAGACAAACAGGAAGGTTAAGCTACACTGAATAATTTGGTTGAGACATAAGGAACCTTAAAGCAAGCAAGCGCTTTGTATGATTTTGTAAAATATTCAATCTTTGAAAGACACTCAGATATTTATTTACTAATTTTGATGTGACACCACACATTTACATTCCCAATTGTCAGTATATGTACAACCTTAGACTATTATGTAAAATACTAGATTCAACCCCCCTTTATCATAGCATATACATACCGGCAATGATTAGTTAAAATGAAACATGAATTTTTATTTTGATGATTTCAATCAAGAAAGCTATAAAAACACAAGTACCTTATTAGATTTAATTTGTTCCATAAATAATTGCAATGGGGTTCTAAGCTGAGGTGATAAAAAGTACTGCATCTCCATTTGTATAAGAGCTCCTAATACTTTCCAATTACATTTGCTAATGAGAAACAAATACTTCCTTCTAAATTTTTATGGAATGACCATATATATTAGTCTGAAGTAAACACTACACACAATTAACATGCCATAAAACTGAACATTACACTCTGTATTTTAGTCATGACTTGTATATTTTAAATATAATGCATGAATAATTATTAAATTATCTACATTTACATATGGTCATGGTGAATTAAATATAATATCCAGTAACAATACACTTGAAAAGCATTAATTTTGAATAAGTTTATCAAACTTGTAAAAGATCTATAAACTAAAAACAAAAATGATAAATAATGACAAGACTCTTCCTTAATACACAAGGTAAAGCTTCAAAAATTGATTGAGATTCTCGGGTCTCAGTGCTTCTGATTTTGTTAGTTGGGATAGGTATGACGATTAAGCCCTTCATTTTTATTTAATTATAATTTTTATTTTCTATATTCTTTGTTTACATTCCATATGATTTTCCCGTTCCCGGATCCCCCCTTCCTATAAGTTCCCTAAGCCCTCTTCTCTCCGCCCAGTCTCCTATCAACCCAGAGGATTCCCCAGCATGCAATAAGGACACATGCTCCACTATGTTCATCCCTATTTATAATAGCCAGAAGCTGAAAAGAACTCAGATGTCCCTCAGTGGAGGAGTGGATACAGAAAATGTGATATATTTACACAATGGAATACTACTAAGCAATTAAAAGCCCTTAATTTTTTAAGATGAACATGCCAAGGGAACTCCTGTTCTTAATCTATGGAAATTGGTAATGAATCTATTCGATAAGGACATACGTGTTTCTCTCAAGAGAACAAACATAGTGAAAATGAGTGAAAGCAAGGAAAGTAGATGAAAAAAATATTGATTCTCAAGTTTTACACTTATTACCCCAAACCCACCTAAACAGATTCACATTTACCTAAGTCTTGACACATACATTAGGAAGAAGCTATCTCAATTTAAATTGTGGAACATTCTCATAGAAGCAGGGGGAGGGAGGATAGGTTAAGGGTTTTCTGAGAATGGGGAAACCAGGAAAGGGAATAACATTTGAAATGCAAATAAAGAATATATTCAGTAAAAAATAAATTGTAGATAAGAATTAGCAAGACAAATGTTTCATTTACCCTATTTATTGTTTTCTATAGTTATATAAAGACAAACTTGAATTAAGAGGTAAGAAGTAGGTATGTGGCAAGTTCATTTATAAACTGAAGAGTGAAAATATGAGAGTCCCTGTCTAACTTGGGACATCATCTAAGTAATAGTCTGCTAACTTAGATTTATATTATTAAAATAAAGTTTACATTTGAAATAATGTAAGTTTATTCTAAGTCTAAAAGCAAGAGATATGAATTCTCTAGTTGTCCCACATTTCTCGATCTGCTCCTAATTTCTCAAATGTAGGAAGTCCCACTTTTATTAAAAACAAAGAAATTCTTGCTGCTAAAGAAGAACTAATATAGTATAGACCTGTCACCAGTATTTTATGATGAGAAAAGGTCACATTTGCATTTCAATAAATCATACATCTGACATATGCAGAAATAACTTAAAGAAACAGTTGTATGTAACCAGATATAATAAGCAGAAAAATGAAGCTTTTAAGATTTAATCAACAATCATAATCTCACCTTACAGTTCATTTGCATTTAAAAATACCTACAAAATAATAGCTGAGGAAAAGTGCAAAACTACAAACATTATTTTTCTACAATTCCTACAATCACACCACACTCTATGACATCTAAAAGTAGCATCACCAAAATGTTTCAGGGTACCTACTAGGCTCAGTAAAGCAAACATGCACTGAAACTACACACATATATTTTCCCAGTTTCTCTCCAATCTTTTATCTGCAGAAGGGGTTCTTGAAAACAAAAGTATTGGCCACTTCCTCTACAGAAGGCAGTTCCCACTAGCCCATCAATATGAGGCAGATGCTACACTACTCCAAATCATGGTGTCACAACACAGTAACCTTTTGAGACTCCAATCTTTGATTTGTCTCTGGAGACTGCAAAGGGAGCACACTGTATCTGGGGCAACTAAATTCAATTCCTCTATTCTTCCTTTATGCCTAAAAGCTGTACCTTCAAAATGTCTATAATTCCATGCCACATGGAAAAATGGCAATGATACTATATATCAATAGCTTACTAGACAGAAATTCACATCGATATATATTCACTTGAGCATTATATTATTCCCTAACTCCAATTTTCAATAGACAACTAGAAACTAAGCACACACAATGACATGTAAATTGTCTGAGTTTCAACACTAATTGAGTCACTTCTGCCTTGTATTTTTACCATTCTACTTTTTTCCTTGCAAAAATATTAGGGGAAATGCCATGTCCTTTTCTTAAATGACACCATTTTTACTGTAAATCCTTCTAAGTGAGTCAGCAAAACAGCCCTTAAAAGAATTCTTTATAGACATAGTAGTTAAGGAAATAATAGTATTATGAAGTAATGTGAAATAATACACAATAACATTCCATTAAAAGTGATACGCTACTAGAGAGCATTGAAAATCACACTATTTAATGGAATCTGAATGAAACTTTTGGTATAGAACTTACATTTCTAATTCATCTCAACAGTGTAAGCCACTTTAATTTTCACACACACTTTTGTAATTGCCTAATTATACCCCCACTATTTTATATACCTATGATATCAACATAACATAGATTCCTCACACCCCTCAGACTCTCACAAATAACACATGTACAGTCTGCATAAAATGAGAAAAGAGAGGGACTTCTTACCAGAACCTCTTTTGGTCACAACCTTCAGACTCTGAGTGAAAGTAGCGTATAAGAGAATCAAATGTGGAATAGGAGCTTTCATCTTCCAGTTCTTACAGGCTGTTCCTTAAGGGAAAGATAAAATGAAAACAATAATTTATAAGATTTATTGACACATTATGGGAATTTTGTGTACATCTGTTTCTAGACAGAGTCAGTTCATATACCCTGGGCTGACCTTGATTTCCCTTTAGAATAGGGTGATATTGTATTCATGATACTCCATGCCCCAGCTTCAGCCTCCTAAATGGGTGCAAGAATGAGCCAATTAACCTGTCTCTTGAGCACATTTTATTGTGGGTATTTGAAGCAATGAATTACTTTGTTCCTCCTTCTAAGTGGGAGTGAAGCACTCTCACTTGGGTCTTCCTTCTTGTTAAACTTCTTATGAATTATTCAAGAGGAAAGAATATCACAAACAGGAACTACATTACATTTTCAATAAAATATCCATTTTAGGTTAAATCAAAATCAGTAATGCTTATAATATTTCCATAGGCTTCTCAAATAATTTTGAATCTTAAGTTCAACTGAAGTTTAGAGTTTCTCTAAATGTAGAGACCTATCTGTGTTTAGATAAGAAAAACAATCTGTTCATTTTGAGAACAATTTATTTTAATACAAGTTACTGAAATTAACATTTTAAAATATCCATGCTGCAATACAAGGTGATTTTTGATGTGTTTTTCTTTACAAACAAAATATTATCAATTGTATGTCTCTCAAGATCTGAGATTTTACAACTCTTAAAATAAAACCTGAAAATCATACTTCAGAAAAAGTTTAATGAATGTGGCTATATTGATTGATAAAAGGCACACTGTCAAAGAAAATTACAAAAATGTATGTCATCATCTACTATGAATGCCTCTCCAGGATACCAAGAAGTATATTGACATACAATTTGGATATCCAAAAAGCAAAATATTTCATTTTATATGAACTATGTATACATTTTCTTCTGTAAAATATCTCTTTTAAAATTTTATTCATAGAAAATGGACAGATTCCATGTAGTTAAGATATGTAATTTGATGTTTTCATAAGCATTTACATTATGAAATGGTTACCACAATAAACTTATTTAACACATTTATCTCATGACATAGTTGCCTTTTATGCCTGATGGATCAAAATTTGTAAAATGTACTATCAGCAAATTTGAATTATATAGCAAAGTATTATTAAACAGAATCCTCTTGGCGTTTATCAGACCCCTAGAATTAATTTATTTTCTGGAGCAATATTATGCTCTTAGAACAACATCTACTCAATTCCCTAAGAAGTCCTTGGTAAACACCACTCTGATTTACTTTTGTATTATAAGATGAAAATAGAAGAGCTGAGCACTATGGGACTGAATTTAAGAAGTAGCAAGTCAGAACACAGTTCAGATATATTGTAGTCCTATGACAGAACAAGTTTCTCTGCAAGATATTTGATAACTGCTCATAGCCAGCTGTCTATCACTATGAGTTTATTACAAATGAGAAAGATTAACTGCAGTTTGACAGCCACTATTTTGCTCTCCTACAGGCTTAGATATATCTGAATACTTTTAAGTGATAAATTCATTCACATTAATAAAAGCCTATTAAAATATATTCCACCTTATAAGTCAAAATCCATTCACTTGACACATCATCATCCTCATTACAGTCTCAAAATCAGAAAATTATATAAAAATAGCATGCAGAATAAGCTATTTTAACTTTAGTACACATTTAAATGGTAATAACTTTTATTTTTAAAAAGGTCCTAGAGTTATCACGGAGATATAAATGAAGCTCATCCAAAGATCCGATTCATCAGGCACATCTAAATAAATGCCACTTTGCATTGCAAGGTTGACTCATGCATTCCTAGAATCCAAATCCTATTTCTCAGCCACTGCACTAACTAGAACTGTAGAAATATTTAAAGTTGGTATCTACAGCCTTCAGGTTAGCAGCAGGAACCAGTTCCTTTCTCAGTGGGAGTTTAATCAGTGCTGCCCAAGAAACTCCAGGATCCAACTATAAGCTGCAAGCCCTTCTAGCTTAACGATCATGTTTCTTGACTCTTGTTCAAAATACTACTTCCTTACCTGTTTCATTTCTAAAAGACACACAACTAGTTTGCAATTTTATTTCTGAAATTCAAGAAAGCTTCAATTCTGTAAGATCAAGATTCTTAATTGAATCTCTTGAAACTGAGTATTAGGAAAAATATACTTATATGCATTTCATGATCTTAATGCTGTGGTCAATCTACAATAATCTGTAAAATTCCTTTTAGAAATTTTATTGTATCTTTAACTGAAAGATAGATGAAATATGTACAAACATAGATATCTATGACTTACTGTGCAGTCAGGAAAATTAAAGTTGTTACCTAGAAATAGCATTGGAGGTATGTCTAATAGTTCTCTTTATCAGCAGGCAATAAGTCCCAAGACCGTTACATTTGATCCTTAAAAGCACAGATTGCACAAAGACCTATGAATACTATGTTCTCCTATTGTGTATTCACATATTTAATTTCAACTTATAAATTAGATGAGGTAAAAGGTTAATAAAAATCATAAAATATGCTATTATGTACTATTATGTAAATTCCAGTGAGGAAGAACATGAAAGCATGAGATTTCATCAGCCACACAGAATAGCATGAAATATGGAACTTATGAATTGTTGATGTGTGAAACGTTAAAGTTTATAGTTTTAAGGCATGAATAACTGTAGGGCATTTTAACTATAAACACTTAAATCATAAAGATGCCATTACTATATGAACATTTACTTAAATTCTTATTTATTTTCTTATCATTACACTGAAGCTGATATTTTGAGTCTTCTAGTTTCCTTCCTGATTCTGTGATAAAAATAAATAAATAAAACCACTAGTAGTAATGAGAGAACGAAAGTGATGAACTTCATGCATACTTCCAAGTCACAATTTCTCACTGAGTGAAAAAATGGAGGAACTAACTAAATTGTGTATGTGTGTGTGTGTTCCCATTATCTCCTGCCCAGGGAATATTTCAGGGCACAGTGGGTTGTGACTTTTATATCAATTAATACTAAAGAAAATCTCTCAAATACCTATCCATAGACAAATTTTATATAGGCAATTCCTTAATTGTGGCTTATTTTAGATGATGTTAGGCTATGTCAAATTAATAACAAAGGTTAACTGGGACACTCTATCTACACCTTGTCAGGGTGACACATAAACATGAGACTATTAAGCAATAATGTTTTGGTCCCATGATCTTATATAAATACACTGTAAAACATAGTCCAACTCAAAATGTCTTATACTCTTTAAAAATGTGAATGCTTGTGATAGTCAGAAACTGGAAACAACCCAGCTGTCCCACGACAGAAGAATGGATACAGAAAATGCGGTTTATTTACACAATGGAATACTACTCAGCTGTTAAGAAAGAGGGCATTCTGAGGTTTGCTGCCAAATGAATAGAACTAGAAAATATCCTCAGTGAGGTAACACAGACCCAAAAGGACATGCATGGTATGTACTCACTAATAAGTGGATATTAGTGAAAAATATACAGAGTACTGAAGATACAGTTCACAGAACTAAAAAAGGTCAACAAGTGAGGATGCATCAGACCCACTTGGGAGCAAGAAAGTAAAACAAAAGCAGATATAAATAGGGAGCAAGGGAATGACCTGGGAGTGAAACTGGACTTGGGGAGGGGTGGAAGGGAGAAAGGAACCTGATATGGTATTGGGTGAGACAAAAAGGACTGAAGCCCTGAGGGCCAGCAGAAAGAGTAGAAGCAGGCAACCTCAGGAGATAGGAGATTGTGGGGGCAGGGGAACACTACAGAATGCACCAGAGACCTGAGTGGTGAGAGACTCTCAGGACTCAAAGGGAGGAACCTTAGATGAAATGTTCTGCTGTAGGGAGATGGAAATTTTAGAGCCTAACTCCAGCAGGAGCACAGGGCATCAAGTGAGGGATGGGGTTGCTATCCCACTTTCACAACTCTGACCCATAATTGTTCTTGTATGAAAGAATTACATGGATGGACATGGAGAGGAGCCTGAGGAAAAGAAGGTCCAGGGACAGGCCCAAAGTAGGATCCAGTTCAATGGGAGTTCCCAAGGCCTGACACTATTACTGAGGCTATGGAGCTCTCACAAAAAGGGACCTAGCATGACAGCATTCCAGAAGACCCAATAAACAGCTGAAAGAGTCAGATGCAGATATTTGCACCCAACCAATGGACAGAAACTCTGTTGTTGAATTAAGGAAGGCTGAAAGATGCTGAGGAAGATGAAAACCCTGTAGGAGGTCCAGCAATCTCAATTACTCTGGACCCCTGAGATCTCTCAAACACTGGATGACCAACCAGACAGCACACATCATCTGATGAGAGGCTTCTCAACACACATACAGTAGAGGACTGCCTCTTTTGTGTTCATTCAGAGATGATGTACCTAACCCTCAAGAGACTGGAGGCCCACAGGAGTTTAGAGGTCAGGGGGGTAGGGCGTGTGTGGGGTAGAGACATCCTCACTGAGACAGAGGTTTGGGAAGGAGGTATAGGATGTGGAAGAGTCAGAGAGTGGACAGGGGTTTGGGGGGAATAAAATATGGAGAGTGAGGGATTAATGTATTTTTGGGTAAAAAATACATTAATTAATAAATTTAAAAAATGCCAATGCTTTAAAAGGTCAATGACTTTAAAAGTTCAATGTCTCCCAACAGTGGCATCATATAAAACTAAAAATCAAATTATATATTCATTCTTATTCCAAAACGAACTTGGACATAAAGCAATCATACTTAAGCACCAAAAAATACAGAAACAAAAATACAACAAAACAAAATAAAACAGTTGAAAAATATAGTTCAGTGTCTGTCCTTAAGGATTCATTAATGATCTTATGAGTTTCAAAGGGCTTGAGCAATCAGACTCTTCAGCTCTTCCATCCACATCACACACCACATGTTTCATAGGTTCTGGTTGACACCACTCCATATCAGTTGCCATTAACGTTACTATCTCAAGTTCCTGGCATCTCCAAGAATCTGGTATGTTTACTATATCTGAGGAAGGCTTTACCTACAGGAATGGCATATCTTCAGGGACTTCAACACTGCCATACTGTACCAAGCCTCACCTTCTTTTCATGCCCCCCCCCTTTAATCCTGCAATTCTCATGCCTTCAAAACCAGTTGCATGTGAGCGATTTTGATGTTGCTAAATTTGGCTTTCAATTTAAAATGTGTACCTAGCTTCCTTGGACCAAAGCCTTTGTATGCCTAATCTGAGAAAACACTTTCCTATTCACAAAAAATTTCACCACAGTGTTGCTGGTAACTTATTAATCAGAGCTCATTGTCAGTTTCTGCATGACAAACTCACATGAATGCTTAGTGAAAGTATCACATAAAGAGCCCTAGTCCAGTTTGTAATTAAGTCCTTACTCCCTCCTTAAATCTCACAAGCCAGGCCTCCATAGGCTACATTATATTCCAAGATCTCCCAACAGCTCATTAACCTCTGCACAATCAACAGGTTTCCCACTGCACAGCTAAAAATTCTTCTACAATTCTGTAATAAATAGTCCAAATGCATTAAAAGCTTCATGGACAGGTTTATCAAGGCAACATCTACATTCCTGATACAATTTTATGCCCTAGTTTTATTTCTGTTGATATGATAAAAAATACCTTAGCAACTTAGAGTAGAGAAAAAATGGAGTTTTTTGTTGTTGGTTGGTTGGTTGGTTTTTCTTTCTTTCTTGTTTCTTTCTTTCTTTCTTTTTTTTTTCTTGGTTTATGTTTTGACATTACAATCAGTCACTGAGGAAAGTTGAGTCTGAACAAAAGGTAGGAACCATGGAGAAATGCTTGTTGGTTCACTATCTCTCTCATTCCAAGTTTCAGACTTAGGCAGTTTTATAAAATATATCCCAGGTATGTCTGTCTGAGCATAGGTTTATCCATCCTTTATCAACTAATAATGGAGACAATACTTTACAGACATGTCCCTAAGAAAACCTGGCCTATCCAGTTCCTCAATGGAGGTTTCTCCTCTTAGATAACCCTTTTATATGCTACACTGATAATTCAGGTTAATCAGGACAATGAGACTGTTGGTAAGGGTTTCTATTCCTGCACAAACATCATGACCAAGAAGCAAGTTGGGGAGAAAAGGGTTTATTGAGCTTACACTTCCACATTGCTGTTCATCTCTAAAGGAAGTCAGGACTGGAACTCAAACAGGTCAGGAAGCAGGAGCTGATACAGAGGTCATGGCAGGATGTTTCTTCCTGGTTTTCTTCCCCTGGCTTGCTCAGCTTGCTTTCTCATAGAACACAAAGCTACCAGCCCAGGGAAAGCACCACCCACAATGGGCCCTCCCACTCTCGATCACTAATTGCGAAAGGCTTTACATTTGGATCTCCCGGAGGCATTTTCTCAAGGAAGGTTCCTTTCTCTGTGAAAACTCTAGCTTGTATGAAGTTGACACACAAAACCAGCCAGTACAACAGTTGAACCAATTTTAAAATCCTTCAGATTCTGGATGAGTATATCTTAGTCACCTCTTCTCTGTTAAGCATATCATTCATTTCTTAGGTTCCTGTACATGAAAATTCGATCACATGCAAAATGAATACATCATAATAGATAAGAGCACCAAGTCAGTTTTGGGTTTTACAATATATCCTCTCTTTGATTAATGTCTACATTTGAAAACTACTTGTTTGAAAAGCAAATATACTACAGTATTATAACACATATGAGCAATGGATAAGAAACATCTCAATGAATGAAAAATTTTGTTGCTTTTGCAGATGATTGGGAGTAGTAGCATAGAAAGAGTATTATCCATTCACACCCTCTTCCATTCAAATTTTCTGTATACATCAGATAGTTTTTGTTAAGGCCTAGGTAAAATGTGAAGGTTTAGATGGAATGTTAAGGCCTTAGTAACTGTTACCTGTATAGCCTTGCATTTCCTGTTTTTACTAATATTATAATGAAACTGTCTCATATGTTGTTTCTCATGTTACCAGGAATTTTTCTCAGGCACAAGTAAATTACATAGTCTGTTATGTTCTATGCCCTTGGAAACCAATCATCCTAAAAGTCAACTGCTTTGTAGAATTTCCCATAGTAAGACTGGACTCATACTAACCACCCAGCTGCACTTCCTGCACCTGTGTGAAAGTGTTGGTGGTATTTACTTTTATAAGCTGCTCCTGGGATAGATCACAACATGACAGACATCTGCTGCACCAATATAAAAAAACTACTTGAAATAAGACATCCACTTTGAGTAGGGTCAAGTAAAGTTTAAATTCCCAACTTTAAGTTCTCAACTCTCCTAAGAGCTGACATCGTACTAGGCAGAAAGAGACATGTACATTGGTAACTGACATTCTGGTTGGCAGGTTAAGATATGAATATAAGACAAGTTTCATACTGTTAGACAAGACATGAATGTTAGAAAAGGCAAGTTCCCTGCCAGGGTTTAATACTCCAACCAATGGGAGCAGGATAATTGTACAATGAAGCTATGCTCCCAAGAAATTCCACTATCCCTGAATCATGATAAACACATAGTGAGCATAAACTACATAGAAGATACTGTTCCAAGGACAGTAGAAGGCTGTCCAATATAGAAGGCAATAAGGGACACAAATTCTTACCTACTTAACTTCTGTTATTATATGATGTGTATGATGTGCTGAGGGGGAAAATCTATTAATTTCACTTCAAATTTGGTGTGGTAAAGCAATACAAAAATGCTTTAAAAGTATAAAAACTTCATGCAGGATGTAAAGATGAGACAAACTGGGTGTGTTTAAGGGGACTAAATTTGGTAATAAGTTGTAGTAGAAACCATGAGAAACTTGTATAAAGTGGAGTCAGTGAAAGTTGATAATTATCAACTTGACAGGATCTATAGTAACCTAGGAGATAAGACCCTGTCCATGGCTAAAAGACTATTCTAAGTTAGGATAAATGAGATCTGTAAATAATAGAAAATGCAAAAGGCACCATTATATGAGCTTAGTGCCTAAACTAAATATAATGGGGAAAGGAGAGATGTAGCATTCATTGCTCTCTGCTTCTTGCCTTGTACAATATAGCCAGCTGCTTCCACCTCCTGTTGCCCTGTTTCTCTGTCTTCACACACCCTCAAATTATGAGCCAAAATTCATCCTTCTTTCCTAAGGTTGCTTTTGTAAGATACTTAGTTCCTGTCATGATAAACTTAATTAATAAAAGTGGCAATTTTCACTGATGAATTATGCTTTGGACTATAATGAGGTGAGTTAAAAATATAAGTCAAGTGTGAATAGCAAGCTATGCTAGGGAAGAACTTGGGTTACTTTTCTACATTTTTCAAGATACTGTCTTAGAAAATAATCTGAATTATTCTAATTATTTTCTAAAACATAGGTTTAGGTTAAAGGAAATAATTTGTTCAAGTAGGGACAAAAAGGGGATAGAATTAGCCTTAAGAGAGTTACTGTTAATGAAGAGTAAATATAATATGGTAATATGGTGACAGAAATGCGGTATATTTTGATATCATGTATCCACATATTGGCAAAATTCTGGGAAATATTTTGCACAATAAGGAATCTCCTGATAATTTTTTATGTACTTAGTTAAACATTTTATCCAAAGCCTTGTAGGATGGAGGAAGATATCATCATTTTAATTGTAGCTGCTCTTAAGTATGTAAACTAGGACAAAAACAGTAAAGAATAAGAACAGGAAGAATTTTATACTTTCAATAAAGGAGCCTACCAATATTTATGATGCAGGCAGGCAAAAGTACATCATAGGAGAGTGAGGATGAATCTAGAAGGGTGTGAGACAATCAAGGCAGTAAAAAATTAGTGACAATATTAGGAGAACACATGTAATTTGAGAACTGAAAAAGCATAAGGGGCTTTAGAGCAAAATGTGTCCTTGTCATAATGCCTATTCATTTTACTTGACTCATTAGAGCATGATAAGAAAATGTTAGGTAAAATTAAGTTTTAGTAGTCTGTGCACTAGGAGGAGAAATATAAACTATATATCAAAAAGTAGAGAAATTGAAGTTTATCTGTAAGTCACTATGGAGAAGTCCAAGACATCCATGTAAAATGAGGCAGAGTCTGAACAAAGCCAGAGAAAGTAGGTGAAATTAGAAAGCAATTGGAAAGATGTCCATGTCAGAGACAAGGAATAATGCTTTTTACATACAGAAAAGTACAAGAGATTAATATAATGCTATTTTTCCAATAAAATGGAGAGAAGCTGCATTTCTTGTTTTTATCCATATTGAAAGAAGACATTTAAGAATGAGGAAGAACTGGATTAAGATATAATTTTAGCTTTACATTAGGATAATCAAACTATCTCATAGTAGAAGTTTTCTCTTCTAGAGGGCACTGGCATAAGTACTGCCAATGAGTATTTCACCCTTTCCCTATTTTATCATCATACTGAGGTGCAAGCACCTACTTCAGTGTCTAGTAAGTATTAAAAAAAATGATTGTCTTTAAAATGACTGTTTAATAGTGGCACTTAACTGTAGACAATTTTAAATGCTACCTCTCCCTGTGTTTCTTCTTAGTGTAATAATTAGCTATGCTAAAAGAGATCCACTATATTTGATTTAATCCTTAACATTTTGACATTACTATACTCAAGATTAAAGTAACCACTTTTTCAGTCTTATAAGAAAATTAAGTATCCATTTGTGCATGACACAGATAAAGTATTTTCCAAGGACTCAATTTACATAAAACAGTGCATGTTAAAGTTGTGAGCTTGACTTCCTATGGAGAGGAAAAATAGACACTCTTCCAGACTCTCCAACTGCAAGATACTGAAAGGCATAATATTTAAAATTACTCATGCAAAAGTGCCATTTCTAGCAAGAAACATTGCCAAATATCTTGAGAAATATTAAACACACATGCATATTTATATACAAGTAAAATGATAATACTTATTTACTCCATTCCTAAGTAAGGAGATTTTAGCAATTGATATTTCTAGGGGAGGAAGTATCAATATTTTTTGGTTTTGTAGTCACTGATAAGATAACCATGCTCCAGCAGAAGGCCACAGATCCAAGAATATATAGGGGGTGCAAATTGTATTTGGTGGATGGGGAAATGGGATACAGTTGAGTGAGTGTGGGGGAATTGCATATGAGAGAATTTGGAGAAGAGATTGAATATGATAAAATGATATTTATGAAATTCTCAAAGAACTAAATTTGTTATGAAGCAAAAAGACAAGTGAGATAGTTCAGTTGGTAAAGGAAGTTGTCAGAAAGCCTGGTGTCCTTTGTGGTATCTCTGGAAGTAGACAAATTCTCAAATGAGGTTACATGAACTGTATGCATGCACTGTGTCACAAGCATGCATACTTGGGCAGATGAAAATATAACTAAAATGTTTTTAAAACATTTTTAAAGCCATAGGAAAGTACATTTCTGCAATAGCTACATGAATCTAGGAAAGGATTCTGTGTACCAGATGAGAGAAGATGCTAAAGCATCTTTCCAGCCCCTATATTTTTAATTTTTAACAGCATTACACTTGTATGTAATGCACTGTGATCATATTCTCACATTCACTTTTCATTACTCTCTGTCATCTGCTTCACAAGCCCACACATTCCTTTCTCTTTCTCAAGTAGGGACCCTCCTACACTCTGTCTGTCCATCATTTCCTTTATTTCTTTCAGGCACATTGTAGCCTTTTTATATTGTTTCTTTTTATGAGGTGCTAGAGATAGAACCTATAGAGCTTTGTGATAGGCAAGAACTCTGCCAACTGACACACATCTGCAGTCACTGCTTCTCAATTGTCAAAGATTACATGCATTGATGTGTGTGTGTGTGTGTGTGTGTCCGATTTTAAACTTTTCTTATAAAACATTTCTGGGAGTCAAATTGTCTCAAATTTTATAAGAATAAGAAGTGACTTATTTCATTCTAATTGGGCATATCAAAACTCTTACTTAAAAGTGGAAATCATCTTGATAAATCATATTGTATAGGCATAATATTTTTGTACACTTAGCAAAGTGTACCCTTTTGGTATTCAAATGTTGCTTTCTCTGCCCTCATATCTTGTTTGAATCCAGACACAGTATTTTAATACTTATACCAAGAATCTCCTATCTCAAGTTTGTGTAAAAAATTCTTACCATTCACTCTCTGACTTGTCAATAACTGCTGACCCTGCAATGGCTGGTCAGAATAAAGAATGGGTGGGACAGGAGGTCTGCCAACCAGAGGAAGGAGAGAGGGAGATTCAGATCAATGAAGCAAATGAAGGATTTGGACCTGTACTGGCAGGTTTTTTGTGCCAATTTGACACAGGCTGGAGTCATGACAGAGAAAGGAGATTCAGTTGAGAAAATGCCTCCATGAGATCCAACTGTGGGGCATTTTCTCAATTATTGATCAAGGGGGGAGGGCCCGTTATGGGTGGTACCATGCCTCCTGTGCTGGTAGTCCTGATTTGTATAAGAAAGCAAGCGGAGGAAGCCAAGGGAAGCAAGCCAGTAAGTAACATCCCTCCATGGCCTCTGCATCAGCTCCTGCTTTTGACCTGCTTGAGTTCCAGTCCTGACTTCCTTTGGTGATGGACAGCAATGTAGAAGTGTAAGCTGAATAAACCCTTTCCTCCCCAACTTGCTTCTTGGTCACAACATTTGTGCAGGAATAGAAACCCTGACTAATACAAGACCCGTGAGGAAATGGTTCAGAAAGAGGGAAAGAGAGATCATGTAAACACACCTAAAACCCCAAGAGCCAGATCAATATTAATAAGCAAGTATAATGGGATAGGGCTGAAAGGTAGCTAGATTAGCATAGAAATCAAAGGTAGATCATTTAACTACTCAACTACTGAGGCACAGTTTTAAATAAATATTGGTTTTTCTGTGTGATTATTTGGAACTATCATAAAATAAAGAAATACAGACACACCCTGCCAGGACTCCACCTGCACCCAGGAGCTCAGCAACACCACAGAAATCTGTGCCAGGGGAAAGTAGGTCACACAGAGTTGCTGAGACAGGCTTGCAGGCACACAGGAGGAGCAAGCACCAGCCAGTGACAGTAGGACCAACTAACACCAGAGATAACCAAATGGCAAAAGGCAAATATGGAACGTTGTTAACAGAAATCAAGGCAATATGGTACCATCTGAACCCAATTCTCCCACAACAGCAAGTCCTGGATACCACAACACACAAAATAACCAAGATTTGGGTTTAAAATCAAAGGTCATGATGCTGATGGAGGACTTCAAGAAGGACATATATAACTTCCTTAAAGAAAGAAAACACAAGTAAACAGGGAGAAGCACTTGAAGGACTAAGGGAAAACACAACAAAACAGGTTAAGAAATTGAGCAAAGCCATCCAGGATCCAAAGATGAAGGTAAACACAATAAAGAAATCACAAGGGAAACAACTCAGGACATAGAAAACCTAGGAAAGAAGTCAGGAGTCATGGATCAAAGCACTGACAACGGAATACAAGAGACAGAAGAGAGAATCTCAGATGCAGAAGACACCATAGAAAGCATTCACACAACAGTCAAAGAAAATAAAAAAAAAATGTAAAAAGCTCCTGACCCAAAACATCCAGGAAATCCAGGACAAAATGAGAAGACCAAACCTAAGGATTGTAGGTATAGAAGAGAGTGAAGATTTCCCAAATTAATGCGACAGTATATGTCTTCAACAAAATTATAGAAAGAGATGCCCATGAACACACAAGAAGCCTACAGAACTCCAAATAGATTTGACCAGAAAGGAAATTCCTCCCGTCACATAAGAATTAAAACACCAAATGTACTAAACAAAGAAAGACTATTAAAATCAGTAAGGGAAAAAGGTCAAGTAACATATAAAGGTAGAACTATCAGAATTACACTGGACTTCTCACCAGAGACTACGAAAGCCAAAAGAGCCTGGGCAGATGTCATACAGACCCTAAGGGAACCAACCCAGACTGCTATATCCAGCTATTCTCTCAATTACCATATATGGAGAAATCAAGGTATTCCATGACAAAAACAAATTTACACAGTATCTTTCCACAAATCGAGCCTTTCAAAGGATAATGAATGGAAAACACCAACAACAGGAAGGAAACTACACACTAGAAAAAGTAAAAAAAAAAAAAAAATCTTCTTTCAACAAACCCAAAAGAAGATAACCACACAAACAAAAAAAATTACATCAAAAATAGCAGGAAGCAACAATCACTATTCTTTAATATCTCTTAACATGAATGGACTCAATTCTTCAATAAAAAGACATAGACTAACAGACTGTATATGCAAACAAGACCCAATATTTTGCTACATAGAGGAAACACATCTCAGTATCAAAGACAAATACTATCTCAGTGTAAAAGGCTGGAAAACAGTTTTCCAGGCAAATGGTTCCAATAAACAAGCTTAAGTAGCCATTCTAATGTCCAATAAAATAGACTTTCAACCAAAAGTCCTCAAAAAAAAAAAAAAAAAAAAAAAGACACAGATGAGCCAGGCGGTGGTAGCACATGCCTAAAATCCCAGCCATTTGGGAGGTAGAGGCAGGCAGATTTCTGAGTAGTGAGTTCCAGGACAGCCAGGGCTATACAGAGAAATCCTATGTGGAGAAAGAGGAGCACTCCTCCACTGCTGGTGGGATTGTAAGATGGTGCAACCACTTTGGAAATCAATCTGACGGTTCCTCAGAAAACTGGGCATGACACTTCCTGAGGGGCCTGCTATACCACTCCTGGGCATATACCCAGAGGATTCTTTAGCATGTAATAAGGACACTTGCTCCACTATGTTCATAGCAGCCCTATTTGTAGTAGCCAGAAGCTGCAAAGAACCAAGGTATCCCTCAACAGAAGAATGGATGCAAAAAATGTGGTATATTTACACAATGGAGTACTATTCAGCCATTAGAAACAATGAATTCATGAAATTCTTAGACAAATGGATGGAGCTGGAGAACATCATACTAAGTGAGGTAACCCAGTCTCAAAAGATCAGTCATGGTATGCACTCACTGATAAGTGGATATTAGCCTAAAAACTTTGAATACCCAAGACATAATCCACATATTAAATGATGTCCAAAAAGAATGGAGGATTGGCCCCTGGTTCTGGAAAGACTCAGTGCAACAGTATAGGGGAATACCAGAACAGGGAAGTGGGAAGGGGTAGATGGAGGAACAGGGGGAGGGAAGAGGGCTCACGGGACTTGCAGGGAGTGGGGATCCAGAAAAGGGGAAATCATTTGAAATGTAAATAAAAATTATATCAATAAATAAATAAAAAAGAATAAAAAAATTTCCTTTTTAAAATATTCCCAGCTAAGTTCCACATTAATGGGTCACTAATAAAACAATAAAGTAGCAGTAGAAACATAATTAAAATAGATTCTGAACAGTCAAACACAGACACCCCTTCCTACTGGAGGTTTTGTGGGCTTGTTTGTCTTTGAATATTGAGTATGTTGTTATAACAAAACAAAAGTACTCACTGATTAATAGAAGGAATTGTATGTACACTGTAGAAAAGATTTCACAGTATGTGCATCCAAATCAATCTACTTTTTTTCATTTTCTAAGATTTTTTATTAGATTATTTATTTATAAGATACTCTATTTATCCCCTTTCCTAATTTCCCCTCTGCAAACCTCCCATCCTACCCCCCTTCCCCTGCTTCTATGAGGGTGCTCCCTCATGCACCCAGCCACCCCCTCCCTCACTGCCCTGTGATTCCCCTATACTGGGGCATGGATCCTTCATAGGACCAAGATCCTCTCCTGCCACTGATGCCAGATAAGGCTATCCTCTGCTACATATGTAGTTCTTGCCATGTATCCCTCCATGGTACTCTTTGATGATTTAGTTCCTGGGAGCTGTGGGGTTCTGGTTGGTTGATATTTCTGTTCTTTTTATGGGGTTACAGACCCCTTTGGCTCCTTCAGTCCTTTTCTTAACTCCTCCATTGGGGTACCCTTGTTCAGTCCAATAGTTGGCTGTGAACAACCAAATCTGTATTTGTCAGGCAATGGTAGAGCCTACAGCTATATCAGGCTCCAGTCAGCAAGCACTTCCTGATATCAATAGTGTCTGGGTTTGGTATCTGTATATGGATGGATCTCCAGGTGGGGCAGTCTCTGGATGGTCTTTCTTTCAGTCTCTGCTCCACACTTTGTCCTTGTATTGTCCATTAGACAGGAGCAATTCTGGATTAAAATTTGGAGATGAGTGAGTGGCCCCCTAGTCCAACCAGGGGCCTTGACTAGCATCTGGATATGATCTCTAAAGGTTCTTCCTCCCCTTTGATAAGCATTTCAGCTAATCACATTCCTGTTGGATCCTAGAAACCTCTTCTTTTACTGGCATCTGGGATTTTCTGGTGGCTAACCCCAGTTCCCCATCCCTCAATGCTACACACCTTCCTGTTCAAGTTCCTTACCTTTTTTATATCATCCCTGTCTCCTCCCATACCTGATCTTCCCCCCCCCTTTCTCCCTCTTCTTCCCAAGCCCCTTGCACCCTCTACCTCCTGTGAGAATTTTGTTCTCCTTTCTAAGAAGAACTGAAGTATCCACAATTTGATATTCCTTCTTCTTGGGTTTCATATGGCCTGTAAGTTGTATCATGGGTATTCTGATCTTTTAGCCTAATACCCACTTATTAGTGACTACACACAATATCTGACTGTGTTACCTCATTCAGGATGACATTTTTTAGTTCTGTCCATTTGCCTACTACTCAGCTATTAAAAACATTGACTTTACAGATTTCACAGGTCTATCATTCTACTTTAAGGAAAACTTTGAGTCTCAAGAATAAGCAATAGAGATTATTGCATATTATATTAATAGAAAATTGAAATTTCCTCTGATACATATTTATATACCTATATATACCATATCTGATACACCTGTATTTCTAAATGAGCTATTATTTTCAATTCTATAAGGATGACCAGATTTTACAGGAAAATCTGTAGCAATGCAATTACCTCCTGCTAACAGAAATGGGAAGTTATGTCTGATAGAATGTAGTAGATTATCGCCTTGTGTATAAAACTAGCAAAGTCAATCTCTTCAATATTCCTTTATTGCAGATAAACTTGTAGGTTTCTAGCAACTTCTCTGGATCAGTTGTAGTATTATTTCCAGTCTCTACATAACTTAGTCATGGAAAACTTAGTTGACATGTTTTATTTATGCCTTCCAAGATCCAAGTCTTAATTTTTTAATTATACTTTATCAATACATTCTTTTTTCAGTATCATACAGTTAAAATAAGAAACTCTGTTAAGAATATAAAGATTTCTAAGTAGAAAACTACTTAATATAAAGGCTTTAGGATCTGAGTTTCGATCCTCATTGTCTACATACAAGCAGATCTGGGTGTCTAGACAATTAACAAGCCCCACATTAAGTGAGGGACTATTTCTAAAACATAGATGAATAAAATAATATAAAACTGTAAGCTATTGATGACCTCAAGCCTACATGACACATGCATTCACACACACACACACACACACACATGTCTCTGCACCCAAAAGCACATACACAAACTCAAATACATAAAAGAGAAATTTCATAGACATATAAAAATTTCATGTCAACACCAGCAGCTACCATAAAAACTAAATGTTTTCCTGTGATACTAGACCTTTCTTCCAATGATGGATTGGAACAGTAACTGTGATGCGCCTTCAAAGGACAAGGCTACACCAATAGATTTTGGAATAGATAAGATCGTCTTCAGCAAAACTGAAAAGTCATTTTTTTTTTATTATTCGATATAATTTATTTACATTTCAAATGATTTCCCCTTTTCTAGCCCCCCCACTCCCCGAAAGTCCCGCAAGCCCCCTTCTCTTCCCCTGTCCTCCCACCCACCCCTTCCCACTTCCCCGTTCTGGTTTTGCTGAATACTGTTTCATTGAGTCTTTCCAGAACCAGGGGCCACTCCTCCTTTCTTCTTGTACCTCATTTGATGTGTGGATTATGTTTTGGGTATTCCAGTTTTCTAGGTTAATATCCACTTATTAGTGAGTGCATACCATGATTCACCTTTTGAGTCTGGGTTACCTCACTTAGTATGATATTATATTGTACTACATCTGGGAAAACCCTTGTCACTAGCTGATACTTGTCTACAGAAACACATCTTAATAGATATGCAAGTAAGCCCAATTCATTTTGATTATTGATGGGAAGACCAACAAAGCTTAATGTTAATCACTGTAGTACTTTAATTCATTTATCTGCAAAATGAGCAGGTAAAGATGATCTCAGTCAAAGACTCCTGTAAAAAGCAAATATAATCATATACACTCATCATTAAATATATGTGCCTTGATTGTGTCTACATTATTTTTATTTTAATAAGCCACAAAACACTTATAGAACTAATTGACAGCTATAGTTTTATCCAAATTAACTATGCATAATAATTCAAAGGTCAAGTTGCTGGGAACTATTGGAGAAATTGACATAATTCATAAAGTGCTAAAAATTTCTAAGAAATTCAATACAACTAATACTTATTTGACAAAAGAAAATGCAGTAAGCAGATGAAACTGACTAGCTGATAAGTGCACTGTGCACAAGAATAGGGAACATAAATAAAAATAGCACTCAATTTTTATCTGCCATTTTTCTAATTCATTCTTCTCTTGCATTGTCCTCCACTGTAATTCAGCTGCAAATATTCAAGTCCAAAACTTGTTGGGCTTTGAAATAAGCAGATTTATGACAAAGCCAGGGAAGAAAAGCCAATGAATTCCAACATCACCCTTGTAGGCAGCAAACATGACCCTAGCAGTTTGACTTTTCCCTGCTTTGTGAGTTCTTCCTGCCAATATGTTTAACAGATAGTTGAATAAACCTGATAACCCTTATCATCTTTTTGTGTGTTAGAATTTCAAAACATTGAGGAAACACTGCAAACCTGATGGATAAGGTGAGTTGATGGCTATTCAAGCACTATGATTATTTTTGAATGGGCACAAATACATGTTTCTTTTCTCTATCTGCACACATATTGGTTTTTGACATTAGAATACTAGGCAGGAGTACAAAAGCAATATTTCTTAGTTCTCAATCCACATTAGGATTATGTAAAGGGCTTTTAAAGAAACCAATATTCTTAGTGGTACTAAAAGCACTAATCTATGTATTAGTATTCAAAATAAAATCCTCAGTAAGCATTGTTCTCAATGGCCTCTATAGAGGATTTTTCATCTGTAGTAACATTAACAGTTTGTTTACAATTCTTTGAGCTTAAGGACAGCCTTTCCTATTATGGAATGCATAGATGCATCTGCTGCCTCTACCCTTAAATAATAGTTGGCAGTGTTTTTATACAGTTGTCATAAGCAAATATACCCTGAAATGATGGCAAAGATCTGTGGCATGTCTTGTCTTTCAAGACCACAGTTCTAATAACTATACAGAATAATAAGATTTGCTAAATAGAAAATCTGTTTTGAGATCACAGAAAAAAGTAAAACCAGAATTACTGCTGAGAGTGTAAGGACTGAAGCTGCCACATAATGCAATTAATGCAATTGTCTTATGTGTCAATGTGTCAATAGAATTCTCTTATGATTAAAAATTGACAAATCTCTGTTTCTTTCAAAGTAATTGTCAAAATTAAGAATTGATGTACTTTTACCACACAGAATAATAGCCTTCAGATACATCCATGTTCTCACTCCCACAATAACTAAACATTTTATCTTATGGGGTAAAAATCACTGCATAGATGTGATTCATTTAAGGACTATGAGAAGTGGAGGTATAAGATAACCCCAAAGGTACTTATAGAAGGTTGACTAGAGTACTAATATCAAAACAAAGACTATATGGTGATGAAACTAATAAAGATATTAGCTAAGGATTGCCAACAATGACTTCCAGGAGCTGGAAATTTTATGCAACAGTTATTTCTCTGAAAGTCCAAAAGAACAAGCTCTGTCAATATCCTAATTTTAGCCCCTCAAATTCTCACTTTCCAAGCTGTAAATGGTAAGCTGTAAATGGATAAGTTTTTATGATAGTGAAAGGAATCTAGTACACCTTTGTTGCCAAAAGATATTTGTAGTAACTATGGCATTATATATATTAGTAATATTTAAACTCCACTGATTACTTGCTAAGTGCTAGACAGATATTCATGTGTTTTATATAAAAATATTATATATGAATGTTTTATATATATATTTAATTTTTACTTTTACATTAGATTCTTTCTACTTTTACCTGTATAAAGTATCACATTCAAAATGATATAATTGGAAAACTAAGTTCTATCTTGTAATAACAAAATATCAGGCAATTACCTATAAAAGAGTTACTTCTGAGTTTTTTATAATACATATATGTGTACGTATTATAAAAATATAATATATATTAATATAAATATAAAAATATAATAATATAATTATACATATATATTATACACACATATATATATGTATAAATGACATAAACTTTCCTTAGTTACTAATAGGCCAGCAGATAGCATGTGCTTTCAAAGTTTCTACATGAACTAAAATTCTTTCCATGTGGTATTTATGAGGTTTTCAGCTAGGTACTGACTATAGTTACTCAGCTCAAAGACTTTCATTATCTGGGGCTTCTGCTTCTTTATTGCACTAGCTGCACTATCTCATCAAAGAGAATATAAATTACTTTATACCTATTTGATCTGGTTGCTTAACTTCCTAACTTATAAAATACAGATTTTCTTGCTTGAGTTTTTTTCTTGGTATTGACTTCTATGATTGACTGTTCTTACCATCATATCTGGAAATACTGTTTATCAATTATTATTGCTTCCACTTCAGTTAAATCAGCATTTGGTCACAACTGCTTCCCAAAATATATGTTGATGTTTTGTGGAATTTGGTGCTACTGAAAATAAAAATTAATTGACCAAAATATATATTGGCAACATCTAGGAACAGGGAACCTCAGATGAAGAATTAATTGTCTCGATCAGATTGGCCTTAAGTCATGTACATCCACAGGGCATTTTCTTGAATAGGTGACAAGATGGGGTGGCCCCAGTCCTTGGGCAAGGGATAAAGGGTTGTATAAGAAAAATGGCTGAACATGAGCCTGAGAGCAAAATGGTAAGCAGCATCTCTCTGTAGCTGCTGGTCCAGGTTGCTGTTTTTACTTATTGCCTTGACTTATCTTGATGGACTGAAATTTATAAAATGAAATAAATTCCCAAGTTGTTTTTGCTCATGGTGATTATCACAACAAGAAAACAAAGACATTTGTATAAGAGTATACAGCAAATAATATAGGCATACTTTTATAAATTGTAAGCTATTATTCTTATAATAAAATACAGAATCACAAATACATTTCAGTTGATGACACATAGGCACATACTGAAAAATTTAGGATGTGGTATAGTCAGTATTGTTTTTGGTTTATCCAACAGTTGCCTTAGCTCTGAGACCTATATAATGTGAAAGTATGGAAAAATTCCAGAAAGAAAATGTACAAAGTTCATGAGAGCAAAAATTGTTGAGACTAGTTTGTGAATAGAATTGTTGACCAAAGTAAGAAGCTTATATTCTTTTTGTATTGAAATAACACTTAATTTAATGCATGGAATCCTGATTATTTTAATAGTTTCACTCAAAATAGTTGAAGTCCTTTCCTTGAAAATGAGTACACATGGCTTTGTTCAGAAATAGATTATTTTCCAATAAACTTTCACTAATGTCATAACAAATTATGGTTGTTTTTAAGTACAATTACTAATGCCCTTAGTAGGAGCCAGACAGATGCCCATAGGAAGGAAAGTCAAGTAACAAGAGAGGTAGAGATCAGTAAGACAACTATAAACTAAGAAAGCTAAATAATGCTGATAACCACTACAGAAATCATGAAGGATAAGTTCTTAGAGCCGTAGAGAGGGAGAGAATAACTATACCAATGCCTTGATTCTTTATTCTAATCTCTAGACATGTGATTGAATAAAATTCTCTCTTTTAGACCACTAACTTTGTGCTTCCACATCATGGAAACTCTAAAAAAAATTAAGTTCAAGCAGAAATACTTATTGTGCATTTTAAATGTTTATTTGAGTTCTATGTAGAGAATGGATTTTAATAGAACAGATATTGGGAAATAAACCTAGTTAGGTATATATCTAATACAGGAGCACAAAGAAGAATTGATACTGGTTCCGTCCATATTTCATCATGGTAGACTTTGTTTATAATTTGGCAATAACAATAGCATTTCTATTGTTATAGGTGATGAGTAGAGAAGTCAAACACCACCCCAGTGATGGCTGACGAACATAGATATTCTGTGCAACCATTAATTACATGGAAATATTTGAGGAAATACTAAGTATAGAAATTTTCTAGAATACATTTTGTGTTTTGAATAAGTTACAATTATTTTATAATGCCCAGGTTAATTATATATGCAATGTAAAACTTCCTCCTCTAAAAGTCAAATTCAAATTGTTCTAAATTGAGAATATTTTAAACAATTATATAATTCTGGAATGCAATGGTGTGTTTTCATATAACATACAATCAAAATATGTATTTCAAAAATAATGTAGAAAATTATTTTTGAATTGAGCATACAGATATATGTGAAAATTAATTTTGTACTTAGCATATGGGCTTATCTTTCACATACCTCCTTGTTTATATACCAATATTTAAAATTCAAAATTGTTTTAAAATGGTAAATACTTCTAGATAAAAGGTCATCAAATTCTATTAATAAGACAGACCTCTAACAATAATAGTCTCTGTTATCTACATCCTTGTGTGATCTACTTCTTAAGAATATACCTTAGTTCTAATTATTAAGGACAAGTTATAGAACATAATCTCCAAGATTAAGTTACAAAAATACTTGTATATAGCTGATGCATTTTGCTTGTACTCGTTGATGAAGGCAACTGCCATAGGGAAATGCACCTTGTAAGAATGTCCATATGGCAAAATTATAAGTGACTTATGTCTAAAAACAAGCAGAATCCTCAGTGCAATAACTCCAAGGAGCTGAAATGTGCTAACCAATATTAGGGGACTAGGAAGCTATTGCTACATCTATCTTTGAGATGACTGGTGCACCAGTCGGTGTTTGCAAATCTCTGTGAGTCCCTGAGCCAGATAATGCAGTTCATCTATGCTTAAGTTTATGCACACAGAAGTGGTGAGATAGTAGATTTTGTTTCCTATAGATAAGTGACGCAGGTGGGAAGTGAAATAATATGAGGTGTAGATAATGCATTTATGATCATCAACATGTATGATTTATCAAAAATCTAAAAACTAAGTGCAACTACTGAAAGGAATTTGAGACTGATTCAGATCCGAACTCTGAAAACCAAAATAAGACTGTTGTATTTTCAAAATGAAGTGTTCCTCATGAGGTCGTGTATATGTATCCATGGACTCCAGCTAGTTGTGCTATTAGAGAAGGTTGCAGAACATTTGGATAAACCCTTCCTTCCCTGAGTAGTTTTTATTGCATATTTTGTCACAGCAAGGAGAGTACTTACTAATTAAGAGGTCAACCAGAGGGGGATCAATAAAGCAAAGTAGGCAGTAAGAATCACAAAGGATAAAAAACAGAAAAGAAGTGGGTTTGACATAGAAATGATCAGCTAGGACAAAGTACACAGAGGATCAATAAAATGAGAAGGAAGAAATGAACATTCGTGACTTTAACATAAACATTTTAAAATGAATGAATATATGAATATGTTTGGCTGTAAATACAGTGAAAATGAGACTGAAAACACACTATGTACAAACAATCTTTTTGTGAATGTGTGAAATTATTTTTCAACAGATTCTTCTCTTATATACTACATCCCAATAAGTGTTTCCTCTCCCCCTGACTCCTCCTATGCTGCCCCATTTATCATCTCCTTCAGATATACCCTGCCTCCATTTCCTCTTCAGAAAAGAACAGGTCTCCAAGACATGAGAGCCAGACAGGACAACACAAGTAAGAACATGATAAGACAATGGTTTCCCTATCAATGCAGAACAAGGCAACCCAATAAGACAAGAAGAATGTCAAGAGCATGCCAAAGAATCAGAGATACATATATTCCCTGTAGCACAATTTTAATCCAGCAACATGGCTTACAGGTATTTGTTGTCCAACTGGAATGCAGACATGTTCTGATTCACAGTATGGCCTAATTGGAATATAAGCATGCCCTTAGTACATACAATTAATCCCTAACAATATGGGTAAAATTGGTTTGTAGAAGGAAACAACTATGTTTGAAAGTTATCTAATTGAGGGACAGGCAAAGTGATGAATCAGAGAAAAATTTGACAGAGTCAGAAATAGGATACCCAACTCTCGTGGAAACAAGACAGAAAAGAGAGGCTATTTAAAAGCAGTACAGGAAGAGAATAAAGGATGGTAGTATGGTAAGGTATGGTAAGGTGGTGTGGTATGTGTCCCATTTTACCAGGACACTTTTACACAGACAGGTTACAAGCACGCTGGTCATATAGAATGTGAAGGAGCCAAAAGTTTAGAAGATATTTTCATAGTTACTATGAGGCCAAGCAGAGCAATTCAGTGAGAAGCTAAGAGAAGGCAAATTGAATCAGTCATCTTGGAAGATTAAATTGTATGGAAACTAGAAGCTTCCAAGCCTAGGATAGTTAAAGCTGAGAAAATAAAAAGTGCTTCAGGCTCAACTTGTGTACATCTCTAATCTCATCACTTCATCTGAGGAAATAAAGCAACATTTTACATCTTGCACTGAAAGGAGGCCCACAAAATTAATAAGCTAACATCCATAACATATATGCAGAAGACCAGTTACAGACACATACATCCTTGTGTTTCAGTCTCTGGGACCCCATGTGAGACCTGCTTAGTTGATTCAGTGGGCCATGATTTCCTGGTGTCCTCCATTGCACAATATTCTGTGATATCCATAAGGCTGTCAAATAGTAAGACAGTTTCCTTACCATGTGACAAAAGGTTACAGCAAAGGTTACATTTGTATATTCATGAAAACTCTCTGAGATATCTGGAAAACAAATGTTGGAATTGGTTTTGGGTCACAGTTCATCTACTATAAATGGAAGAGAAGTTAAATGTTAAATTTACTGATAAGCATTTGATCATGTTTTATTTAATTCGGTGAGTTTTAAATTATCAAGTGGAAGAAAAGTAACACAGTGATGTGTTACATCTGAGAATGAAAGGTGTGGGGAGTTGGAATTTTAAAGGTACAAAAGAAAAGGCAAAAGATTATGTAAGAATGAAATAAAGTATAGGTCCCAAAATATTACATTCTGAGATAACAAATCATGCTCATTGATTTTATGTGGGGGCTTTTTGTTTCATTTTGGCATTTTTTTATTGCACTGTTATTTTTGTTTGTCTTGACATTGGAAGTATGTTGTTCTCTTTTGATACTATGTGTTTTAACAAGGGTAACATATCCAGCATTATAGTCTCAGGGTATAAAAGATTCCTTGCTTTCAGGCAGATCTTCTATTTCTTCCCTATAAATTCAATGCAAACCTTTGGATTAACACTACTATTTAAGATGATTTTTCAATTTGTACTTGGGAAATAAGTACAATTTTAAACTCAGTGAGCACTATTACATCAATCATATCAGTGGAAAACCCAATTTTAGGAAACCTATTGTTTCTAAGGAAACTAGATCAAAAATAGTTTCCTATGATTAGCATCATGCAGAGAACCATGTCTTCAGATATTTATTAGACAAATTGTGTACTTGAAATGGATATAACATGATAAAGTGTCCCAACTTGTCATCCAGACAGCAAAGGTTCACTTTAGCTTTTAAGGGTGTTTATTTTCTTTTTCTCTTTCTCTATTATTTCCTTCTTAGAGATATTTTTCTTATCTCCCATCTATCAATACATAAATTTCTTCAGATATTATTTCGAGTAGAAATTCCTTTCAAAACATAGTTGTACTACCAATAAAAACATTGTCTTCTCATCTAGTTCTATTTTTATTCTTCAGTGATTCTTTATGAAAGCTAAATTACATTATCAGTAATTTTCTTTTATCTATTACATTTTTGAAATTATAAATTTGTTGCAATATGCCTTCCATCCTTTTCCTCCCTCCAAACCCTAACATTTTTCACTAATTCTGATGGATATATATATATATCCTGTTCAGTCTGTACATTGTTACATTTTGTTACATTACACATCCGAATGTATATTTTCAAGACTTTGGCATTGGACAGCCTATTGATGTGGTCTTCCATGGGAAAGAAATCTCTTGTAGTCCTAGTTTTACCCATATGCTTAAAGCTTCCCATCCAGTTTAACATGCTCATTGGTGTTATCCTTGTTCAGCTCATGTTTGTTCAGAAATTTTCAAACATTTATATGCATAATTTTATTAACAAATGTCCAATAATATAAGTGTTTACTATAGCATATGTCTAACAACTTTGAAAATATTATTGTTAGAAAAGAAATCTTAATTTCAGAACATCATGTCTGAGAATGGATGTTTAAAGGTATTCTTGGAAGGCAGTATCCAGCCAAGATCATGCTTTATTCAGTATCTGCCTTTGCTTCTAAAAGTTTCACCATTAAAGAGAATATAGGTTTATGGCTAATTCCAATTTCTCTTTACTATGCTTTATGTGCTTTGATCAATTGCATTCTTAGTTGTTTTATTTTTTCATCCACGTTCCATACAAAAATTAATTCATGATGGTTGACATGCCCTCTGAAATATATTTGTATATCAGCTTCAATCATGCTTGAGTTTGTTGTCTTCTATCTGCCCACCTTGATTTTGTAAAGACATCACTTATTAGAAATATGCTAGGTTGGAAATTATACTGTCAAAAGCAGAGGATCCTAATTAAATAACTTTCAGATAACCAGTCATAACAAAAAGCTAAGTTGTGAGAACTTGGGATCATTGTTATTTGTAGTTTGTAAAAGGCATAGCAGTAATAATCAAAAGCCTGGTGCTCTCTGTGTTTGAAGTTCAGAGCTGCAAGCCCAGATATTTTACTTCAGGGAAATAAGCTCATACCCTGCAACTGATAGTCTCCAGAAGTGTACTAAATGTAATAATAACATTGATTATCTCAGAACACTATGTAATATAAAATATTACATTTGTTTCTTCTGCATCCTATATGTAGTATACTAAAAGATGCCATATATGGAAACAATGTTTTGCATATTCATTGTTTCTATGAATATCAGAACTGACACTTTATAAAAACCCATCAATAATACATTCTCTGAATGGTCTTTCCTTCCGTCTCTGATCTACACTTTGTCTCTGTATCTTTTCCTGTGTATATTTTGTTCCCTCTTCTAAGAAGGACCAGAGTATCCATACTTTAGTCTTCCTTCTTCTTGAGATTTGTTTGGTCTGTGAAAGGGGAAGCCAGGAAAGGGGATAATATTTGAAATGTAAATAAAGTAAATATCTAATAATAAAGGAAAAAATAAAGTTCCCAACCAATACATCCCTCTTTGAAAGAATAAAATGAATATTTATATGCATGTCAATGCAGTATAAAACTTTGAATGGTTTTCTATTTAGTAGGGTTACAGTCGAAAATTGTGTGTATGTTTTACTAAAACAATTGATACATTCTCATTTGACTTCTGATTGTAAATGGAGAAAGTGACAAAATAATTTACAAATCAGTAATTTTCAAAAATATATAGACACACAGATTTCCTTAATGTAAGAGTCAAATGTATCAAAACAGCGTTATTAGCCTTCCAGAATCAATAGGATTGTTTTATTTCAGCCTGTGTTCTATAATCTTAAAGGTGAAGAGAGAGAGAGAGAGAAAGAGAGAGAGAGAGAGAGAGAGAGTGAGAGTGAGAGAGAGAGAGAGCAGATCCTTTGCTCTACATTGAAATAACAAGAGACTATGCCTCAATAAATAAAGTTGAAGTCATTTTAAGGAAAATTTACATTAATATTTGGCCTCCATATGCATACTCATAGGCATATATACCCATACAAAGACATGCCCTTCAACACATTCAAACATACATCTCCACATATGAATGCATACTACATACACAGACAAAGCAATAAATTATTGTCTGTATATTGAGGAAAGGACATTGGTTACCACTATCTGGGAAAGAATTGTGAAAGAATTTTATATGGGTAACCCATATCAAATTAAAATTAGATAGGATTAATATAATTTATTGTTGCAGAGCAGAGTAGACTGAATTTAATTAAATTATTCATCAAATATTTCAAATTAGACATGGAGATTTGAATACTACCAATAAAAGTAATAATAATAAATGTTAGCTAATACATATTAACCCATAATTGATCATTACACAATATATGTAAAGATACAACATTTTCCACTCTATCTGATACTGAAATCAATTATAAATTAAAACTGTTTAGATGGTCTAGTTGGTCCTGATTTAATTTTGGTATTTGGTATCTGTCAAGGAAATTGTCCATTTCCTCCAGATTCTCCAGTTGTGTTGAGTACAGGCTCTTGTAGTAGGATCTGATGATTTTTTGGATTTCCTCAGTTTCCGTTGTTATGTCTCCCTTTTCATTTCTAAGTTTGTTAATTTGGATACTTTCTCTGTGCCCTTTGGTCAGTCTGGCTAAGGGTTTATCTATCTTGTTGATTTTCTCAAAGAACCAGCTCCTGGATTTGTTGATTTTTTGTATGGTTCTCTTTGTTTCTACTTGAAATTAAAACTGTAAAATAGTTCTTCTGTCTATGCAATTGTTGCTAATTAGAGTTTCATATAGAATGTCTGTATTGATAAACTGTAAGGCAATCATTCTGCTTAAAGAATATGGCCACTGTCTCTTTATGCATATCCATATATGTAAAAAAAATTTAAATTATAATTTTTATACACACTAGAAGGCTGTGATTTTGAATGGAAAGAACAAACTACTCTTTGGTTACATTCAACAATGTAATGTTGTAGAGAACAATAACATTTTTTTCAAAAGGTACATTTGAAACTGTTATTTCAGTTCAATCAACACAAAGAGGGCAGCCAATGAACATGGAGGTCTTTATATTATAGAGACTTCTTTTAAAGTTCTATATTTACTTTTGTGGTGGTGATTGTGTGTCGTTTTTTTGCTTACAGATTAAGAGCCAAAATTGTCTAAGCTTTAGAAGAAATAAAAAATACATCCTCCCCAGCTCACCATATGCACATAAGTGACTCACTATCATACTTTTTCTCAAGTTGACTAAACATTTTCACTCTTCCAGAGATCTGAAAACATTGAGATTACAAGGAGATAAAGTTTTCTCCAACAGTGGGTGAAGACAGTATTTCTATATGGATAATATTCCCCCCTCCCCTGGCTTCTATGAGGGTGCTCCGCCACCCACCCAGGCACTCCCAACTCCCTGCCCTGACGTTCCCCTACACAGGGGCATGGAGCCTGCACAGGACAAAGGACCTCTCCTCTCACTGATGTCTGACAAGGCCATCCTCTGGTACATATGCGGATGGAGCCATGGGTCCCTCCATGTGTACTCTGGTTGGTGGTTTACACCCTAGGAACTCTGGGGGATCAGTTTGGTTGATATTGTTGTTCTTCCTATGGGGCTACAAATCAATACATCTACTTCAGTCCTTTCTCTAACTCCTACTTGGGGACCTCATGCTCAGTCCAATGATTGGCTGCTTGCATCTGCCTCTGTATTTCCTAGACTCTGAAAGAGCATCTTAGGAGGCAGCTGTATCAAGCTAATGTTAGCAAGCACTTCTTTGCATCTGCAATAGTGTCAGCGTTAGTAAGAAAGAAATTTTCTTACTAGCATATTCCTATACTAAAGACTAAAACCTGGCAAGTGAATCATCAGATTACATATTTTATGTGTTTACTTTATCAGGTTTAAACTAGAGAGGATATATGGTATCACACAATGCTTTATGGAACAGTCTATGTATAACACATTAATTATAGAGACAGGTGCATAGTTTCAGGTAGAATCTGTGTTATACTAAGTGATCCAAATAATCAGTAAAAAATTATTTTCTCTTAGATTTCTCAAAAATGTATCAGCATATCTGTCCTTTTTATGTATTCATGTGACTGCTATATTCATTGTAAATATGGGCTACTGATTTGGATCATCTTTTTTTTTTGTACACCTTACAAGACAAATGCTGCTTATTCTAACTATTTTGCATTTTAACTTTTCATAGGGCCACCAATTTGATTTTAGGAATCTTACTCACATGTAAATATGTAACTTTTATAACAAAAAATAGTTGTTATACATACATTGGCATATAGATAAAAGGAATCCGATTCAATATGATAAAGTTCTTGTCATGAATTAGTAAAATAGCAATACTAACATAAGAATTTCAAAGAATGAACAAAATAATGATCACTTTTTATAATATCTTTTCTTACAAACTGTTTGAATTTAATGTTGAATTGGAGAGAATAGTACTTTCATCCCATGATTTTAGAATTCTTCATACTGTTTATGACTAAGAAGGGCTTACAGGAGCACACAGTACCAATTTTTCAGTGTCATTATAGTGCTTGAAAAGAGCCAGTTGTAAAATAACAAGTATCTAGGCAGCAGATGCATTTGTGGATCAACATATTGACTTTTATATAATACAAAGTAAAGATCAAAGTACATAAAATCAATGAAGTCAAGATGATGAAAACCAGAATTTTGTATAACTAGACCTTTAGTAAGAATTCCAAATAAATTGCATTTCATTTTACCAACATGCTATATTTATCACTATAGGTGATAAATTTAATCCACATAAAATGTTTAATGCAATGGACACTAGAGAAATCAGAGTTTATTATGTCTTTATAAATATGATAGGTGAAAACACTAAAAAGGATTTACTACAGCCTATTAAGTTATCCTATGTAAAACAAACACAAACACACATATACATATATTTGTATCATGCAGATTGATAGTATTTATTTAATTAAAATTTTCACTGAGTCTTAATCCGAAGACTTCTGGAATATTAAAGTTCAGCTCATAATTAGTGATTTTTATTAATATTTCTGTCCTAAAGTTTAGTTTCTGAATGTTAATAAATTTTTGACATTATTGCATAAAATCCATATTTATAATTAAAATTAAAGTCATGGATTCCCAGGAAATATATACTCAGTAAGATTTATTAGAGTAGGCTGGAGAGATGGCTCAGCGGTTAAGAGCACTGACCGCTCGTCTGAAGGTCCTGAGTTCAAATCCCAGCAACTACATGGTTACTCACAACCATCAGTAAAAAGATCGGATGCTCTCTTCTGGTGTGTCTTAAGACAGCTACAGTGCATAGATATAAAAATAAATAAATCTTAAGACCGAAGCAAGTGGGGTTGACCGGTATGAGAGAAGCTGACCAGATCGAGCAGAGGTCCTGAATTCAAATTCCCAACAACCACATGATGGCTCCCAACCATGGTATAGCTATAGTGTACTCATATACATTAAATAAATAAATAAATAAATAAATAAATAAATAAATAAATCTTTAAAAAGGACAATTTCTGTCTTAAAAAATTAACAGAGTAATAAATTAACAGACATATTTGTATACACATTTTGTGCATATTTCATATTTATATATTTGAGTATTTTAAATTCCTTTCATTATTTCATGCCCTAATTCCATATGCAATTACACAATTATTCAATTATTTATACATTTTTCTATGCAGACTATATATAAAACAATTTAGAGTACATAATAAAGTATAATTTGTTATACAGATCTTATAAGGGCTGTATCCTTAATTAAACAATATCAATGACTTTGGCATAAAATCCAGAATATGTAACTTTAGCTGTATGAATAGTGTGTGTGTGTGTGTGTCTGTGTGTGTGTGTGTGTGTGTGTGTGTGTGTGTGTGTGTGTGTGCTAATGCAGAGAGTAGATGAGGGCTTTAAGCATCCTTCATGACCACTTTCTAGCCTATAATTTTTCCTTATACAGGATTTCTCCAGGTATCCCTGGATGTCATGGAACTTACTATATAAACCAGGATGTCCTCAGAAGCATAGGTATCCTCTGGCCTCTGCCTCCCAAGTGCTAGGATTAAAGGCATGGACCACTATGCCTGGTCCTACAGCCTGTATTCTTCTGACAGGGTTCTTCACTGAACAAGAAGCTTGCCAAACTGGCTGTCTAGAAGGTTCCAAAGCTTCACCTCTCTCTAAGCCCCAATGTTGTAGTTCTTGATATGTATCATCATTTAACATATTATGTGTGTTCCAAGAATTTGGATTTAGATCCTCATAGTATCATATCAAATATTGTTAATCACTGAACAAGTCCTCTAAGCTGACTATCTATTTTTAGTTGGTTTTGTGAAAATTTTCCCCAAAACAGTGAGTATTTAAAATAATCAGACATACAAGTCCAGATTCTTGAACTTGTCTTATTTCCACGTCCCAGTTTAGAACATTCCCTGCTTTTCCAGAGGACCTGGGTTCAATTCCCATCAACCATATATCACCTCACAACTGTCTGTACTTCCAGTTCCATGTGACTTGGTGCCCTCATACACATATACATACAGAGAAAACATGAATCAATGTTCAACATCATTACCCATTAGGGAAATGAAAATCAAAATTACTTTGAGATTCCTTCATTCATCTGTCAGTATTGCTAAGAACAATATCAGAAGTGGCAGGTCATGCTATCTAGGATAAACAATCATCCATTGTTGGTAGGAGTACAAACTTGTCCAGCTACTATGGAAACCAATATAGAAATTCCTCAGAAAATTCAGCCAATCTACCTCAAGGCCCAGCTCTACCATTCTTGGGTATATAATCAAAAGATGCTTTATCCTACAAAAAAAATGACACTTGATCAACTATGTTCATAACAGCTCTATTCATAATAGCCAGTAACTGGAAACAACCTAGATTTCTCTTGTCTGAAGAGTGGATAAAGAAAATATGGAGTGTTTACACGATGGAAAATAACTCAGATAACAATAATAACAGTAACAGGTAATTTTCAAGAAAATGGATGAAAATAAAGTAAGATAACCCAGAATCAGAAAGACATACATGATATGTATTCACTTTTAAGTGGATACTGTTAAGTAAATGTTAATCAAGCTACAATCTAAACAAGGCTAAGGAAAGAAGGTTCTAAGGGGGCAAGTATGGATCTCCCTGGGAAGGGAAAATAGAATAAATGATGTGTGTGAATTGAAAAAGGAAAAAGAACAGGAGCAACCAGTTGAATAAGGGTGGGATGGAGCAAGAGATTACTGTGAGAAATGAATAGAATTGGGGGCATTTGGGGTCAATGTGGAAATGTAACACAATATAAACTTACTGGAATATTAAGGGTGACCATTGTGAGGACTCCTGTTAACGGAAGGTATGGAGTATGAACGGGCCAATTTCTATAACCAGGGAAGGCTTCCAGTTCTGGGATAGTGATACAAACATAGCCACAAACCCTTCAATCTATACAATCTGTCCTGCTTACAAGGTGTGCTGTGACAATGTTTGCTCAGAGCTTGTGGCTGTGGCCAACTAATGACTGATGTAACTTGAGGCCCAAACCACATGACCAAAACTGCCTGGATAGCCAGGATCCTGAAGCTAGATGGCCCGGAGACCTAGGGTAGAACCAAAAATGACTAATAATAATAATAACAGCAATAACAACAACAATAACATAGTCAATGACATAAATCCTAGTGATATATTGCTATAGTCATAAATTGATGCCTAGGCCAATCATTTCAGAGAGGCTTCCTCCAGCACATGATGAGAGCAGATGCAGAAATCCAAAGCCAAACATAAGATAGAGCTTGTAGAACCCTATGAAAGAAGGGAAGGAAGAATTTGAAGAGGAAGAGAGGATTGAGGACACCAGAATAACATTGCCCACAGAATTGACTAAGCAGAGTTCATAAGGACTCAAATACTGAGCCAGAAATCATGAAGCCTATATGGGTTTAAGCTAGGTTCTCTGCATTTAAGTTTTAGCTTAAGTTTAACTTGGGGCCTTTATGGAACTACTAACAGTGAGATTTGGGTGGGCACTGTTCCTCCTATTGGGTCACCTTATCCAGCCTTGATATGAAAATTTGTGCCTAGTCTCAATTACAGTGTTTTGCTGATATCCCAATGATGCCTCTGCTTTTCTGAAAGGAAACAGAACAGCTGTTTTATGGGAGAGAAGTTTGGGCAGGGTAGATACTGGGAGGGGTGGGGAATACAACAGGATGCATTGTATGAAAAAATGAATAAAATAATATATAAATCAACAAAAGGTAAATGTCATGCTCAATAACCATACTGTTACAAGTTGTCAGTATAATTAGATATTTGAAATTGTAAGTATCTTCTAAAATAGTATTTATAAAAGTTTGTGCATCATGACGTGAATTAATTATTGCGTATTTTGTGAAACTCCTCAGATGCTCACATTTCAAACCAAGCAGCATATGATTAATTGTTAAACCATAAAGTGGGCCCCTTGAATCTGAGTGCTGCAAAAATGTTCTAGATACCCCTGGCCCAACTCATGCCAGGTGTTCTGTAGTAAAGAGAAGTCTAAATGCAGCATTTCCTCCAAAGTCTTGCAATGTAGGTTTCTATCTGTTAGGAAAGCCATTACATCTCTTTCCTACTCACAGTGCTCAATTACCTGCAGCAAAGTGCCTCAAATTCTCAATTAACCTGAAGATCTATAATCAGTTCAGAAAATCTGATCCTGTTGACTATCATGGAAAATCTCTTTGCTTTTCCACTGAACCAGGATTTCTGAGGCAGCTCAGAATTTTTTATCCCCCAATGTACTGTTTTCTACCCAGAGTGGTATATTTTGGTGGGTTCATTCTAAATAACTATTAAGAAAACAATAGTTGCTGGGGCTGGTGGGGTCTGCACGCACACGGTCTCACTGACCCATGCTGGTGCACGTGGATCCCAGAGCTTGACTTCATTGACTTCAGGATGCCATTCTCAATAGTTTCCCCACATTATATTTTGGGAGAGGGTGTTTTGCTAAAAGAGGGCCTCACAGAACTGTTCAGACTGGGGATCTGCCTGTCTATCTTACTGTCAGTGCAATTACAGGCAGGTATTTATGTGGGTTCTACAGATGTGAGCTTGGGTCCTCTTATTTATATAACAGGCACTTTACTCACCAATAATATTGCCAGAACCACAGCTATTTCTCTTTAAAAATGATATCCTTTTTGTTATAGTATAATTACATCATTTCCCTCTTCCATTTTCTACCTGTAAACACTTCCATATATTATTTAGTACTCTTTTTGTTTTTAATTCTTGGATTATTTTATCATTAATTGTTGCTACATACATATATTCATATTCCTCAGGCCATAAACACAACCTGCTTAATCAGTATAACTTTACATGTATATATGTTTACATAGCTAAGCATTTGGTGTCAGATTACCAACTGGTATGTTCTAACTTGCTTTTAACTCAAATATATCAAATAAAAAGCATGGAGGTCACACACGTGATTTTTATCTTAACTTGAAAGAGCTTAGGACACAGTCTGAAATGTCTCTCTTTGAATAGCTATTATGATTAAGGAGTTGACACCTTTATGCATCAACAAGTTAATTTATTATAAAAACATTTTTGTCTTTTTGTATGAAGCCACATATCTTTTAGAAAACAAATTTGATCCATAACTCGGGTTACACAGTACTTTCTCAAAACAATACAAAATAAATATCCTAAAATATATGTTACATTCCCTGCAAAGGACTATACAGTAGGGACAAAATGACAACCAACAGATTGGGAAAAGATCTTTAACAACCTTACATCTGATAGAGGACTAATATTCAATATACACAAAGAACTCAAGAAGTTAGACTCCAGAGAACAAAATAACCCTATTAAAAATGGGGTAAAGAGCTAAACAAAGAATGTTCATCTGAGGAATACAGAATGGCCGAGATGTACCTAAAGAAATGTTCAGCATGCTTAGCCATTAGGGAAATGCAAATCAAAGCATGCCTGAGATTCCATCTCACACCAGTCAGAATAGCTAAGATCAAAAACTCAATTGACAGTTCTGGAAAGGATGTGGGGAAAGAACACTCCTCCACTGCTGGTGGGACTGCAAGCTAATACAACCACTCTGGAAATCAGTTTGGCGGTTCCTCAGAAAAGTGGACATTCCTGAGGATGCAGCCATACCACTCCTAGGCATATACCCAGAAGATACTCCAACATGCAATAAGGATATATGTTCCACTATGTTCATAGCAGCCTTATTTATATTAGCCAGAAGCTGGAAAGAACCCAGATGTTCCTCAATGAAAGAATGGATACAGAAAATGTGGTATATTTACACAATGGAATGCTACTCAGCTATTAAAAACAATGAATTCATGAAATTCTTAGGCAAGTGGGTGGAACTGGAGAATGTCATCCTGAGTGAGGTGACCCAATCACAAAAGAACACACATGGTATGCACTCACTGATAAGCAGATATTAGCCCAGATGCTTGGAATACCCATGAAACAATTCACATATCAAATGATGCCCAAGAAGAAGGAGAGGCCCCTGCTCCTGGAACTGCTCAGTGCAGCAGTGTAGGGCAATACCAGGACAAGGAAGCAGGAAGGGGTTGATTGGGGAACAGGGGGAGGGAAAAGGGCTTATGGGACTTTTGGTGAGGGGACATCCAAGAAATGGGAAATTATTTGAAATGTAAATAAAGAATATTTCGAATGAAAATAATTTAAAAAAAAAGAAAAGGGAATCAATGCAATCCCCATCAAAATTCCAACTCAGTTCTTCACAGAGTTAGAAAAAGCAATTCTCAAATTTATCTGGAATAACAAAAAACCCAGGATAGATAAAACAATTCTCAACAGTAAAAGAACTTCTGGGGGAATTACTATCCCAGACCTCAAGCAATACTACAGAGCAATAGTGTTAAAAACTGCATGGTATTGAAAAAGGGACAGGCAAGTGGACCAATGGAATAGCATTGAAGACCCAGAAATGAATCCACACACCTATGGTCACTTGATCTTCAACAAAGGAGCGGAAAATATCCAGTGGAAAAAAGATGTCCTTTTCAACAAATGGTGTTGGCTCAACTGGAGGTCAGAATGCAGGAGAATGCAAATTGATCCATTCTTATCTCCTTGTACTAAGCTCAAATCCAAGTGGATCAAGGACCTCCACATAAAACCAGACACACTGAAACTGATAGAAAAGAAACTGGGGTAAACGCTTGAGGACATGGGCACAGGGGAGAAGTTCCTGAAAAGAACACCAATAGCTTATGCTCTAAGATCAAGAATTGACAAATGGGATCTCATAAAATTACAAAGTTTCTGTAAGGCAAAAGACACCATCAAAAGGACAAAATGGCAACCAACAAATTGGGAAAAGATCTTCACCAACCCTACATCTGATAGAGGGCTAATATCCAATATATACAAACAACTCAAGAAGTTAGACCCTAGGGAACCAAATAACCCTATTAAAAAATGGGGTACAGACCTAAACAAAGAATTTTCACCTGAAGAAATTCGGATGGCCGAGAAGCACCTTAAAAAATGCTCAACATCATTAGCCATTAGGGAAATGCAAATCAAAACAACCCTGAGATTTTACCTTACACCAGTAAGAATGGCTAAGTTCAAAAACTCAGGAGACAGCAGGTGTTGGCGAGGATGTGGAGAAAGTGGAACACTCCCTCACTGCTGGTGTGATTGTAATATGGTACAACCACTATGGAAGTAAGTCTGGCGCTTCCTAAGAAAACTGTACATGACACTTCTGGAGGACCCTGCTATACTTCTCCTGGGCATTTACCCAGTGGATTCCCCAGCATGCAATAAGGACACATGCTCCACTATGTTCGTAGCAGCCTTATTTATAATAGCCAGAAGCTGGAAAGAACCCAGATATCCCTCAAAGGAGGAATGGATACAGAAAATGTGGTATATTTACACAATGGAGTACTATTCAGCAATTAAAAACAATGAATTCTAGCTCCATCCATTTGCCTAAGAATTTCATGAATTCATTGTTTCTAATGGCTGAATAGTATAGAGAACATCATACTAAGCGCGGTAACCCAGACTCAAAAGGTGAATCATGGTATGCACTCACTAATAAGTGGATATTAACCTAGAAAACTGGAATACCCAAGACATAATCCACACATCAAATGAAGTACAAGAAGAAAGGAGGAGTGTCCCCTTGTTCTGGAAAGACTCAGTGAAGCAGTATTCAGCAAAACCAGAACGGGGAAGTGGGAAGGGGTAGGTGGGAGGACAGGGGGAGAGAAGGGGGCTTACGGGACTTTCGGGTAGTGGGGGGCTAGAAAAGGGGAAATCATTTGAAATGTAAATAAAAAATATATCAAAAAAAACAATGAATTCATGAATTTTTTTTAGGCAAATGGTTGGAACTAGAAAATATCATCCTAAGCGAGGTAATGCAATCACAAAAGAATACACATGGAATGCAATCATTGATAAGTGTATATTAATTAGCTCTGAAGCTCTGAATACTGAAGATAAAATTAGCATATCAAATGATTCCTATGAAGAAGGAAGAAGAGGGCCCTAATACTGGAAAGGCTTGATCCAGCATTGTAGGGGAGTACCAGGACAGAGAAAGGGGAGGGGGGGGCAATAGGAGAAAGGATGGAGAGAAGAGGACTTATGGGACATATGGGGTGTACTGGGAAAGGGGAAAGCTTTTAGAATGTAAACAAAGAATATAGAAAATAAATAAAAAATAAAATAAAATAAAAGATAGAAAAGGACAGGCCTTCCATGGATATCAACTAGCCGTGGCATATCATGTTTCAGTCATATTAGGCACCTCCTCTCCTATTAAGGTTAGATGACAAAACCCAGTAGGAGGAAAGGCAAGCAACAGACTCAGAGATAGAACCTATTCTCACTGTTAGGAGTCCCACATGAACACCAAGCTGTACAACCATAGATAAGTTATTCATGCTCTCTGATTGTCAGTTCAGTCTTTCTGACTGAACTTTTTTTTTTCTTTGTTAGTCAGTTTCGTTCTATCCCAGGGATATGAGATATCCAGCTTCTGGCTCCTGGCCATCCAGGTATTGTCAGGGATGTATTCTTTCTCCTGGCATGGGAAACAAGCTGGAACAGTCATTGATTAACTGATAAATTAACTCATCAATTTTTGAGCTATCTTTACCCAAGCACATCTTGTAGGCAGGACAAAATGTGGGTCAAAAGTTTGTTGGCTGGGTAGGTGTTCCAATCTCTCCACTGGTCATCTTGCTGGGTTATAGGAGATGGCTTTCACAGGCTCCATATTGTCCATCTCTAGGAATGTTAGCTAGAGTTACCCTCTTAGATTCCTGGGCTTTTCCATTGTACTAAGTTTCTAGCTCATTCCAGAGATATGCCCCCAATTACAGTTTTCTCTTTCAATACTGTCTCCTGTGCTCCCTCCCCACTTTATTTCTCATATTCCAATCCTTGCACTTTCCATATGTACTTTCTATTATTTCACTTTCACAGTGAGATTAATGTGTTCCCCTCTCTCCACTTGATCTGTACTTGTTACTTAGCTTCTATGAGTCTGTAGATTATAGCATTGTTATGCTTCATTTTGTTGCTAATATAGAATTATAACTTTATATATAATTATATAATATATAATTATATGTTGCTAATACAGAATTATGCCATGTTTGTATTTCTGGTTTTATTTCTCCTTCACAGTGAGGTTCATGCCTTATCCAGCAACCCTTTGATTCATCCTTGTTATTTAGCTTCTCTGGTTCTGTTATCTCTTCATTCTTACCCACACTTCTTTGTATTTCCCCTACAAAATAAATTATGATGAAAATTTGATCCCAAACAAATTCATTGTCACAAAAAAATATTTTTCTTCTTTCATCATTTTAAGTATTTATTTATTTTCATAATTTTCTTGAAGGTCAGAATAAATTTGTCAGTATATTAAAATAAAATTAAAACAACTCAGTTTCTAAGATTCCAATAAAAATGTAAAAGTATTTGCTATCTTGGAAAGCTAACAGTTGAGTTGATTGACACTTCGAACATTTGAATGCTTAAAAATGAAAAACGTTGATACAGTGCCTTACAGTTCAACATATCACTACTCAGAGAATTTTCAACTAAGGGATATTGAATGGCTGAGAAGCACCTAAAGAAATTCAAATCTAAACAGCCCTGAGATTCCACCCCAAACCAGTCAGAGTGGGTAAATTAAAAAAAAAAAAAACCCAGGTGACAGCACATGCTGGAGAGGATGTAGAGAAAGAGGAACTTTCCTCCATTGCTGTTGGGATTGCAAACTGGTAAAACCACTCTGGAAATCAGTTTGGTTGTTCCTCAGAATATTATACATAGTACTATCTAGGGACCCAGCTATACCACTCTTGGGCATTAACCCAGAAGATGCTCCAACATGTAATAAGGACACATGCTCCACTATGTTCAAGCTGGAAAGAACCCAGATGTCCTTCAACAGAGGAATGGATACAGAAAAATGTGGTATATTTATACAATGGAATACTACTTAGGTATCAAAACAATGAATTCATGGAATTCTTATACAAATGAATGGAAAGAGAAAATATCATTCTGAGTGAGGTAACCCAATCACAAAAGAACATACATGGTATACATTCACTGATAATTGGATATTAGCCAAGAAGTTTGGGATACCAGAGATATAATTCACAGACCATATGAGGCTCAAGATGAAGGAAGACCAAAATGTGGATGCTTTGGTCCTTCTTAGAGGGGAGAACAAATACTTATGGGAGGAGAAACAGAGCCAAAGTGTGGAGTAGAGGCTGAAGGAAAGAGACTGCCTCACCTGTGTATCCATCACATATACAGTTACCAAAACCAGACACTATTAGGGATGCCAACAAGTCCTTGCTGACAGGAGCCTGATATAGCTGTCTCCTGAGAGACTCTGTCAGTGCCTGACAAATATAGAGAGGGATGCTCTCAGCAAACCTCTGGACTGAGCACAAGGTCCCCAATGGAGGAGCTAGAGAAAGGACCCAAGGAAGTAAAGGGTTCTGCAGCCCCATAGGAGGAAGAACAATATGAATCAACCAGTACTCCAAGAGTTCCCAGGGGCTAAGCCATCAACCAAGGAGTACACATGGAGGGGCCCATGGCTCCCGCTGCATATGTAGCAGAGGAAGTTCTTGTTGGACATCAATAAAAGGAGAGGCCCTTTGTCCTAAGAAGGCTCATGGTAGAGGAATGCCAGGACAGGGAAGCAGGAGAAGTTGGGTTAGTGAGTAGGAGAGGGGGGGTGGGATAGGAAGTTTTGAAAGGGGAAATGAGGAAAGGTAATAACATTTAAAATTTAAGTAAAGAAAATATCCAATAAAAATAAAATAAAATAATGATTCATGGAATGTGGCCCACAGGTTAGAACAACCATAATGGGTGTGCCTTTTTTAAGGCTCTGTCCTGAGGATTACATGTCCTGCAGACTTCATGCTGTTATGGAGTTCTTCTTTGCTTGTTGCTCTCACTTCCCTCTTAATCTAAGGATTCTATGAAAGATCCAGGGGGTTTCCAGTCACTCACTGGGCAGTATCTCTGGCACTCACAATAATAATGCTTGGTCTCTTTCAAGAATTGCTGCTGAAACAGATTATGATTCAATCATCACCCTAGGAAAGAACTTAGAGACTTCTCAGAAGTGACCACCAACCTTAGAAAAAATTTGAAAAAAAAATAAAGTTGCTTATGAACCTAGGTTAAGATGTTTTGACTACTGATTCTGACATAGAATAACTTAGGGAACAATGTGACGTTCAGGATACACTTTTATTCTTTATGCTAGGACCCATATGGTCAGGGGAAAAGAACAATGGTAGCACTGGCTAACTTGACTCTCAAGTGAGGCTGGACTGGTGATGACTGATTCCTTATACCCATTTTTTAATTCTTTTTTATTAGATATATTCTTTATTTATATTTCAAGTGATTTTTCCATTTCCTGGATCCCCCCTCCCCGAAAGTCCCATAAGCCCTCTTCCTTCCCCCTGTTCCCCCATATACCCCTTCCTACTTCCCTGTCCTGGTAATCCCCTACACTGCTGCACTGAGCATTTCCAGGACCAGGGGCCACTCCTTCCTTCCTCGTGGGCATCATTTGATATGTGGATTGTGTTTTGGGTATTCCAAGCTTCTAGGCTAATATCCGTTTATCAGTGAATGCATACCATGAGTATTCTTTTGAGTCTGGGATATCTCACTTAGGATGATGTTCTCCAATTCCATCCATTTGTCTAAGAATTTCATGAATTCATTGTTTCTAATGGCTGAATAGTACTCCATTGTGTATATATACCACATTTTCTGTATCCATTCCTCCATTGAGGGACATCTCGTTTCTTTCCAGCTTCTGGCTACTACAAATAGGGCTGCTATGAACATAATGGAGCATGTGTCCTTATTGCATGCTGAAGAATCCTCTGGATATATGCCCAGGAGTGGTATAGCAGGGTCCTCCGGAAGTGCCATGCCCAGTTTTCTGAGGAACTGCCATACTGACTTCCAGAGTGGTAGTACCAGCTTGCAACCCCACCAGCAGTGGAGGAGTGTTCCTCTTTCTCCACATCCTCACCATTACCTGTTTTCTCCTGAGTTTTTGTTCTTAGCCATTCTGACTGGTATGAGGTGAAATCTCAGGGTTGTTTTGATTTGCATTTCCCTGATGACTAAGGATGTTGAACATTTCTTTAGGTGCTTCTCAGCCATTCGATATTCTTCAGATCAAATAGACTTTCAACCAAAAGGCATCAAAAAAGATACAGAAGGCCACTTTATACTCATCAAAGGAAAAATCTACTAGGAAGAACTCTCAATTTTGAACATCTATGCCCCAAATACAAGGGCACCTGCATTTGTAAAGGAAATCTTACTGAAGCTTAAAGCATACATCACACCCCACACAATAATTGGGGGGGAGGACTTAAACACCCCACTCTCTTCAATGGACAGATCAGGGAAACACAACCTAAATGGAGCCACAGTAAAACTCACAGAAGTTTTGGACCAAATGGCCTTAATAGATATCTATAGAACATTTCATCCTAAATTGAAAGAATATACCTTCTTCTCAGCACCTCATGGTACCTTCTCCAAAACTGACCGTATAATTGGCCACAAAACAGACCTCAACAGATATAAGACAATCAAAATAATTCCATGCCTCCTATCAGATCACTATGGAGTAAGGGTTGTCTTCAATAGCAACAAAAACAACAAAAAGCCCACATACACATGGAAGCTGAACAATTCTCTATTCAATGATACCTTGGTCAAGGAAGAAATAAAGAAAGAAATCAAAGACTTTTTATAATTTAATGAAGGCACAACATACCCAAATTTATGGGACACAATGAAAGCAGTGCTAAAAGGAAAACTCATAGCTCTGAGTGCCTACAAAAAGAAGCTGGAGAGAGCATACACTAGCAGTTTAACAGAACACCTGAAAGTTTTAGAACAAAAAGAAGCAAATACACCCAAGGGGAGTAGAAGGCAGGAAATCGTGAAACTCAGGGCTGAAATCAACCAAGTTGAAACAAAACGAACTATACAAAGAATCAACAAAAGCAGGAGCTGGTTCTTTGAGAAAATCAACAAGATAGATAAACGCTTAGCCAGACTAACCAGAGGACAGAGAGATAGTACCCAAATTAACAAAATCAGAAATGAAAAGGGTGATATAACAACAGAAACTGAGAAAATCCAAAAAATATCATATCCTACTACAAAAACTTATACTCAACAAAACTGGAAAATACGGATGAAATGGACAATTTCCTAGACAGATACCAATTACCAAAATTAAATCAGGATCAGATAGACATTACACCCATTTTTCCCTCAGGGGGAAGAGAAGGGGGCTTACGGGACTTTCGGGGAGTGGGGGCGCTAGAAAAGGGAAATCATTTGAAATGTAAATAAATTATATCGAATAAAAAAAAAAGAATTGCTGAGGATTAAAAGTAGATATGACTGAGTTTTAAATAAAAGTTTAGAAGAAGTTGTGAAGGAGAGCAACCCCACAGGAAGACCAGAAGTTTCAACTATCCTAGACCCTCAATATCTCTCAAACATTGAGCCACCAACCACGCAGCATATACTATCTGGTAAGGGGCTACACACACACACACACACACACACACACACACACACACACACACACACACCTCAAGAAACTTAAGGCCCCAGGGAGTGAGGAGGCCTGTAGTGAGGTGGGGTGGGATGGGGATGGTTGAGAAGACTCAGGGGGTGGAGAGGGAGGTGGAGGAATGGAATGAGGAACTCTTGGAGGGCAGAACAGGAGGGGAATAACAACTGAACTCTACAGATAATTAAAGATAATTTTTATAAAGTCTAAATTTGTGACTCCTTTAAGATCCTTATAAGATTACTTTTAAAAATAAATAGTGAAATAATTAATCCTTTCATTCTAACTGCAAATTTCTGCCTGCCAAGAAGAATTGGCTAAGACAACTAACTTGCTTGCTTACACTTTTTTAATCTGGAACAAGTTGATTAGTTACAAATGTATGTGAGTTCTTGGGAATAATTTATATTCTTTACATGTAATTGATATTATTTGATGTAATGGTATTGGTGGAAATATTTTTCATAGTCATTCACTAGAAGAAAAGAAAAACATAATCTTATACTGCTTGAAAGATTTTGCTGGGATATATAAGCTATGGAAGAAAAATAAAGAGGGAGTTTAGAATATTGTTCTGTCCACCCACCCCCAAAGTATGTGTGCGTGTATCTTTGTTGGTCCATGGTTCCTTCCATCCATCAACTATGTGTATATATGTGTATTGTGTGTATATATGTGTAACTATGTGTATATGTAAAGAGTATGTTGGAACATTGTTCCTTCTATCCATCAGCAATCTCTCTCTCTCTCTCACTCTCTCTCTCTCTCTCTCTCTCTCTGCGTGTGTGTATGTGTGTGTGTGTGTGTGTGTGTGTGTGTATTTATACACATACAACTGTGGAGGTTGTCTAGGTGTATGTTTGGTGATTGCTCCATCCATCAATTGTGTATATGTATTCATTTGACTATATGATGTCTATATGTGAAATGTTTGGACCTTGCTTGGTGAAGCTTTGTTTTAACCATTCAGTATGTGAATATGTATATGTCTGTCTGTAGGTCTGTATGCATATATGTATGCATGTATATATGTATTTGTTTGTATGAAGTTATTGGAGTCTGCCTTTTATTTTATCCATTTAGGGTGTATGTACATGTAAGAATTTTCTCTCCTCCCTTTTCTTTCTCACAAGCTCCAAGGAGCTAAGTGATTCCAGAATTTTTCATTGGCCACGGAGAATTCCAGCCTAAGTAAATTATGCTTTGTTCTCTCAGAGAAACGTCTGCTGAGTAATTTCTTCAATCACTGGCTGCTATAGGCAACAGACCCCATCAATATCTGGACCAACACCCATCAGTGGATTTAAACTCTGACCCCCATCAGATGTCTGCTTTGGTTTATCCACCCCACCAATGCCAAAGATGGTTACTGGCACCTCCCCTCTCATATATAGACATACTTTATCTCATTTGTTTGGAAGCTTCAAAGTCAGTCAAGCTCTGATCTAAAATATTCCTTCCCATTAATATTAATAACCAAATATTAAAGCTTAGTAATCATTTTCTTTCTTGCTTGCTATAGTAAGAAGTTACTTTCTGACTGGATTTAGTCATAGTATAGAATCAAATCTATCAAGAAAACATGTGATTCTCTTGACAGGATTTCATTATGCCTCTAAATGAAATAAAACTGGAATGGACTTTACTGTGTAAAGATGTTGAAAAATTAACTGAAAATGAATACATGAAATAGTTTTTAAATTTAAGTTTTTACTCATTCAATTTACATCCCACTCACTGTCCCTACCGTGTCACCCTCTCCCACAAGTCTTCCCCCATTGTCCTCCTCTTTTTCCCTGAGCACTTGTGGTACCCCTGGCTATCCCTCCACCCTGGCACTTTAAGTCTCTGTGAAGCTAGGCATTTCCTCTCCCACTGAAGCCAGACAAGGCAGCCCAGCAAGGGTTACATCCCCATGAGTAGTGTTACAGATGGTTGAGATTGGCTATGTGGGTGCCAGGAATCAAATCAGGGTCTCTGGAAAAATAGTCAGTTCTATAAATCACTGATCCATCTCTTTAGCTATATATGGAATAGTTCCAAGAAGTACCTGTTAAAGATTGACACATTAGGTGCTATTGACATTTAATATTCTCTTTTAAGTCATAGCAAGTTTTCCTAAAGTTGTTTTGTGCTATGAGTTTCTCTTAGTAGCAACAGATTGGCTCAGAAACAAAAACTCCATGTCCCTTGTTTTTTGCTAATTAGTTCAACTACTTTGCTTGAGGAAATTATTTCTTTTATACAAATGTTATCTTTTAGGATGACATTAATGGAAACAAAACTGTATGACCTTGTATTTGGGAATGTCCACATCTATTTTCATACTCTCATACCATAAAGACAATATCCAGTATTATCCAGTATTCTATTTATAAAACAGAACACACCAGAAGCCCTATACAGAATTTTTCAGAAAGACCAATTAACCTTACCATCAAAAGTCAATGACAATTGGTTGTTTTTATGTGCACTAGTTTATGGAGTGTTTTATAAGTGATATGTTCATGATTGATACATCAGTAATTTTGATATAGTTATATATCCGAGTTTTACTAATTTGGGGAAAGTTATACTGCAATAAGATTTGACTTTAAAAATTAAGAGATGGGATAGGGAGGAGGTTTGCAGAGGGAAAACTTAGAAAGGAGATAACATTTGAAACATAAATAAAATATCCAATTAAAAATTAAGTTACAGAGACTTTTTAGTACACTAGAAATACTTTGATGAACATGATATAAGTTTAGGTATATTAATACAGTATATTTATTAAAACATAGAACTTTCTAGATTTTTAAGCCACTCTTGTAAAACACACTAAGAGGCTGGTATATTTTTCAGGGTCTGATATCTGTAAAAATAAATTATCTTGTTGTTATCAAGTTTCTAGGCCTCCAAGTGAGAAGAGATTAGCAATTTATTTCCCTTTTATTTTTAGAAGTCAAGATGTGATTTACTGGCAGTCTTGATTCTATATTTAATAAAAACGGAAATGTGACTGAGTAACTTGATATTTTTCATTAAATTAACTAGTTTCTTTATGTCCTAGATATTTTCCTCATTAACTTTAGAGAACTCTAACCTATAGGCAACAATATGATATAATACTTATTCTAGTATACTTTCCTAGAAAAGTGGGAGTTGGTGACGAAAGTTAAAACTGGCCAAACAGGCATATTGAAAATAGGACTAAGAAGACATTTAAATCACAAACATATTTATTTGTGTGTGTGTATGTATTATGTTATCTTAACTTGTGGTGTTTAACTGTTTACATGAAAATGACCCTCCTTAGGCTCATGTATTTAAGTGTTTGTTCTCCAGTTGGCATTAGGAGGTATAGTCCTATTGGAGATGTGTCACATGGGTGGGCTTTGTAGTTTCAAGAGCCTACACCATTCCTAGTTCTTTGTGTGTGTCTTTGTGTGTGTCTCTGTCTCTGTCTCTTTCTTCCCTTCCATCTTCCTTTCTCCCTCCCTCCCTCTACCTCCTTCTCAGCCAAGAGCTTGTGATGTGAGATAAGTTCTCAGCTGCTATTTTAGCACCATGATTATCTACTTGTTTCCATGTTCCTCATTATAATTGTCATTGACTCAAACCCTCTGCATGTTCCTCATTATAATATAACTCATATTACTCAAACCCTCTGGAACCATCAGCTCCCAACTTAAATCCTTTATTTTACTATGTGTTTTCATCATGGTGTTTTGTCACAGAAATAGAAAAGTAACTTAGAGTTGGGTGGATAACATACTATAACACAGTTTCCCCGACTTTTTGTGTATGCGTATTTTGGGGACGATTCTCTGTATGTCATGAAATTTATACCTCCCTTTAATTTCTTTCCTTATTTCAGTTGTCTCATTTAAAAATGCCACTAAATACATTCAATATTTACAGTTTCTTGGAATTATAATTTCAACAATAACTATTTTCTCTTTTATGTTGATAAGATTTTGATTTATACCCTTTTTATGATGTCTTCCATGATTCAGAAATTTATCTTCCATTTATAGGTCAGCAACTGAAGGAACAAGGTCCTTTGATTGGTTCTCAGAACAATAGCAAATATTAGCAGTTTTCAAGTAAGAGTTTTTCTCTAAATTTTACTATATTTTTATTTTAAAAGTGTGTGTACACCTAAATCTTATGTGCATGCCTGCTGCTCATGGAGATCAGAAGATTGTCTGGAACGAAACTTCCAGATGGTTGTGATCTGGCATGTCAATGTTTAGCACTGAACTCAGTTTCTCAGCAAGAGTAGTGATTGAGCTTATCTAGTAAATTATTTTTCCAATCCCTGATTATTTACTTTTTACTTTTTAAAAATTATGTAATGCATGAAGATGTTTTGCCTGAATGTATACCTGTGCAATAAGTGCAAAGACAAAAAGAAAGTGTTAGATGCCCTGGGACTAGAAAGATAAACAGTTGTGAGCTGCCCTGTGGGTGTTAGAAATGAAACAGGTTCTCAAAGAGTACAGCCAGTAGTGTAATTTACTGAGCTATCTCTCTAACCTCTTGTTATCTTTTAACTCTGTGAACTTAAATGGAAATGTACTTGGAATTCATTATAAACATAGGTGCTAATTATAATAATTGCTACTTATTGAAACAGTATTTTGGACACTGTGGTAAGGTAATTAAAAATACTTCCCTTTTCTAAAGGAAGGATCAGAATAGAAAAAAGGAAATATGTTTGGGTCATGTCTATATTGTAACTGTTATTAGTCCATATTTAAAAAGAAGAAATAGAAGCTAAGAGATGTGACCTACAGTTATATCAAGCACAAAAGCCAGGATTTAATATTAATTACTAGTGACTCATAATTCATAGATATGACTCAAACAAATTGTTTCTAGCAACACTATTACTTTTTTTAAATTATGAATTGTTGTACCTTTTGGAATGTATTCATATATATATTAATGTGTGTGTGTTCAAGTAGAAGAGACATGTTTATTTGCTTTTATTTATCCTAATACTCACAGATAGAGGTGGTTCTCTTCCATCATCGAATAAGCTTCTTTTTACAGCATAAGTAGAACATCTCAGAAATCCACAACTGCTCAAAATCCAGAAAATAATTAAACTTGGGGATCCCAACCCCAGTGAATCCATCTACACCACAACCTCTAAGGATCAGGGAATATTGTGCATAAAGGATGGAAATATTGTAAATTCCAGAGAACCCATACATCCTCTGTGAGATAATATCTTCTTTATGTGACAAGGAAACTGCACATATAAAATGAAAACATTATAGTTTCTTAAAGATAATCTAAAAAATGATGTCACCAATTGACATGACAATATAGAGGAAGAAATTTCCAAAGGTCACACCTCTTGATGAAGATCTATAGGCAGTTAATGTATTCGGGGGAAGGAGAATAATTCTCCATAGGTGAGCCTCTGAGAGGTTATCCAACACAAGCAGTCAGCCTTATAAAACCTCACTAATTAGTCAGCCAATTAAAAAACAATTGTAAAAAAAGAGGTGTTTGAACAGAGGTTCTACACTGTATAGATGTGTAGAGCACTGTTGCTTCAATCTCAGGCACAGATTTCCTACCTATTAGCTATTGGCCAAGGAAGTCCTCATGTACCCCAACTCTCCAGGCTATTGACATTCCTCTTCATTGCCCACCATAACTAGTTGGTAAAACCCTACTGCTGAAGACACCACACAATTTGCTTTGAAAATACTAATCAGAAAAATCCTTGATGTCTAGCTTCCAATGGGCTAGAAAGTGTTGTGCAGGCTGCTGGGATAAAGAGGACATCAATGGTCTTATCCAGGACTGAGTTATAAATGTTATAACATCAACTTCCAGGAAAGATGTGCCCATTGATGGTGGCAAGATTGTTTATGTAGGTAGTCAACAGATACCTTAATTGAAATTGAAGCCCGTTTCCTAGAAAGGAATTAAAACCTGGTAATGTTAACATGGCCAAAACGCACTCAAGAAGTCATAGGTCCTAGGGAAGAATCATGACGCTTTCTTTTTCTAAACAGTCATGTTTTCAAACTGCTTACTCAACATTTATGTTTATATCCACAAACTTTTTCAAATTTGGTCAATACATAGAATCACAATAGCCCAAAGTGATGACAATAATAAACTTTGGTAGGACAACTATATAGTGTCTCCTCAAAGGTTATAGGGACATTGATAAGAGGGGGGTGAAAAGAATATAAAAGCTGGAGAATGTGGAATATTAAATTTTGCTCTCTGGATGTGCTATGACTATTTCACTTATAAATCCACATTAGGCTGTGGCTATTTTCATATCATTAAATAGGTTAAAACTCAAGCATGGAGAAATGAAGAGCAACCAAAGCCCCACCTCCGAGTAATGAACTACCGGGGAATTGATGGCTGCTTCAGAAAAGAGACTCATCTCTGTTTGGGGTTATAGGTACTAGAAGGTTACCTGTGCCCTACTGGAAGAACCTCAAAATCATATTCATATTGGGAACAATAATTCGACTATATTGGCTAAAAATAAATTAATACAATTTTAAAATAGATGTGAGGTTGGAGAGAGAAGTGATTAAGGTACCCTGCGGTACTTAGAGGGAGAATGGAAAGTGGATGTGATTCCATGGATGTCTCAGGAGGGGCCTTGCCAGAGCCTTACACATACAGAGGCAGATGCTAGCAACAAACTATTGGACTGGGCATGGGGTCCCCAATGGAGGAGCTGGAGGGTGGTCCAGAGGAGCTGAAGGGGTTTACAGCCCCATGGGAAGAACAATGATTTCGGCCACCCAGGTGCCCCAAGACTCCCAGGGACTGAATCATCAACCAAGGGGCACACATGGTTCCATCCAAAAATGCGACAGAGGAAGGCATTTTTGGGCATCAGTGGGAGGAATGGTCCTTGGTCAAGTAAATGGTCAACAGATGCCCCATCAAATGGAAAGCGAGGCAGGGATGAGGCAGTGTATTGGGTGGAGAGGAATATACATGGAGGCAGAGGGAAGGAGGAGGGGGAGGGGTTGGTGGTCTTAGGGGAGGGAAGATATCAGGAAAGGTTTTACCATTGGCAATGTAAATAAAGACGACATTCAATAAAAATAAAAATAATAAAATAAAAATTTCCTGTAGCTTCATGGAGGCTGAAAATTATATATAATTCCTGATCTAGGGAATGCAATCCTTTTTCTGGTCTCCAGGGGCACCAAATATGTATATGGTACTGTCAGGAGCCATAATGGGACAAGCTAAATACTAGTAGGTGATCATCCTGAAATGACCAGCTCCAGATTCTGTGAATTATTAAGACTTTAAGGGATTAATTTTAGGAAAGATTCCTGCTATTAGTATGCTTTTCCTGTTATTATTAAACATATATAATAATCGCTAAGTAATGGTACACCGCTTTGGAGCAGATCTCTGCAGATCCACTAAGATGTACTGTCTTGTAGTGATGCTGTATAGACAAACAAATGACTTAAACCTTAATGATTCTATAAGAATTCCTAATCTTATATCTGTGATTATTAAGCTCTTTTACAGTAGGACTGCTATTAGGTCCTTTTCTGATAGTCAAAACTGAAATGAGAACTCTGCCAGTCTCCCAAGTGCCACCAGTTAATTGTTCTTAGATGGTAACCAAACTTTCTCCTACTCAGAGCACATTCCAAGAGATTGTAAAAAATTAACTAACGGTCATAAAAAGGGAACTAATGATTTATTATTGGTGCTAGGAAAAAGATAAAATATTGACTGAGTTTATCTATATGAAACTTCACTAATAACTTAGTTATGGCTTTAAACCTTCAGTGAAGCTGTGGAGCATCAACAGGTGATGAATGTATAGCTAGATAATTACTCCTAATATATATGCCTGTAAACATTCTCTGTTGTAAACTATTTCAGTTTATGATTTGATCTTTTTATGTGAACTTGTAATGAACTTTGTAACATGTGCTCATATATTCTGAAAGAAAAATGTATAAGTACTGAGGACAAAGAGATGAAAAAGAGTTAGAGTAGAATTTTTGCTTTTCCCCACTCAGGCTTCAATATTTTCCCCTTCCCCACTTAGAATAGAACTTTTCCCCCTTCTTCACTTAGACTAGGATTTTTTGGTCTTTCCCTACTTAGAAGATTTTTCCCTTTCCCACCTTAGGATCTTTCTGCTTGCCCCATTAGATAGCTTTTAGAGGAAACATTTATAACTTAATAATAAATGATATAATAACTTCACTAAGTGTCCCTTTTTTATTCCTGTATCTTCCAACTAGCAGGCTGAAAGTTAGAGCCCAGAAGTTCCTGCTGAGATAGAACAAAGGCCACATTGCTTAATCTTCCAGTTAGGCTATGGGTGTTAATCACTTAAGCTAGCAGTCTTTTATGTTCAGAAAAAGTAAGAAAGGCTTTAGAACTTTTTTTTTTATTCGATATAATTTATTTACATTTCAAATGATTTCCCCTTTTCTAGCCCCCCACTCCCCTAAAGTCCCTTAAGTCCCCTTCTCTTTCCCTGTCCTCCCACCCACCCCTTCCCACTTCCCTGTTCTGGTTTTGCCGAATACTGTTTCACTGAGTCTCTCCAGAACCAGGGGCCAGTCCTCCTTTCTCCTTGTACCTCATTTGATGTGTGGATTATGTTTTGGGTATTCCAGTTTTCTAGGTTAATATCCACTTATTAGTGAGTGCATACCATGATTCACCTTTTGAGTCTGGGTTACCTCACTTAGTATGATGTTCTCTAGCTCCATCCATTTGCCTAAGAATTTCATGAATTCATTGTTTCTAATGGCTGAATAGTAAAAGTTGTCATCAGTATTTTAGTACAGTTAGAGAGCTAGTAATCCCTGGGACTCAGACTTTAAAGCCATCACCAGTGTCCTACTCTGTGACTCCACCATTACCTTCTCCAGGCCAGGAGGCTTTCGGCATGGTACACAGATAAACACATCAAAATATATGTCATTAAAATTTAAAACTTGTTCTTATGTAAAAGGCCTCATAGGTTTTCTGATTTTGGCTTGGTGATGTCAAGATTTATCACTCTTTCAGAAGGACACAGCCGTATATCTCTGCACTTAAAAGCCCCATGAATCTTTAATTTAATGGCTTGATGATCATTCCATTATGTACTATGAAAAATATTCACCCAGGTCTCTTGCACTTACTATGTAAAATTATTCTTCAAAGGGATTTTTCCAGAAGTCTGAAAAGTGATTCCAATCATGCTAGAGTATTTATCATAGTTGGAGCAGGCCCTGGTTCCCATCTATGCACTACCATCAATGTAATTAACAGAAGAACATGGTTGACCAAGAAAACACAAGCAAAGCAAATGCTTCTTTTCCTTTGTTTATTTCCTGAGTAATGAGTTGGGCTCCTAGTAATATCCAACGATGAATAATGAGGTTCTTTCTTTTTTGTAGTATGTTTATGAACTTGTGAGTTTCTAAATATTTGATGTGCCCCAATTCATTGTAGTTGTTATGCTTATTAAAGTGCAAATTGTGCCAACTTATGCTCTGTCCCCATTTTTAATTGAAGACTCACAGCATTGGATCTAGTGTTCTTTCCCTACAGGAGATAATGAGGTGCTGATGAATCCCAGAGATGCTCTAAAAAATACAAAACAACAACAAAAAAATCCACCTCATTGACTAAGTAGTTTTTGCATTATTTTTATAGAGAGTAAAAAAATATTTTAAATCAGTCTTCTTTATTTTATAGAAAGAGGTCATAGCAAAAGAAGACTTTGGGGAGTTTAAGATAAAAGGATAGATATTAGAGGATGTTTTTGATGAGTTCCCACAAAATTGGTGAATGTCATGAGCTTTTTAATTGACAAAAAGAATATGGTTTTTTATAAATTGTAATACATCACCAGAAAAAATATCAGAACAGAATTTTCATTGTTCTCATTTTAATATCTGAGAAGCAATCCTCAATTCAAATAATCCATTATTTGTGAGAAACTCTATCTACAAATTATGATCTTCTATTCCATCATTGTAATTTTACCTGTAAATGTTCCTTTATCACTGACACTTTGTCAACAACAGTGTAGTCCTTGGACTTAGCGAACTGAATCCAATTACATTGTTCTAAAGCATTTGTATTCATGATTTCTTATCAATCAACAATTTTACACATCATGGGTAGATTCATCCTCCTCTCAACTAAGTGAAATCTCACAGAATTGTACCACATTATTTTTAGATAAAATAATTTATTTTTTGTGAAATTTGATGTTGCTTTTATTGTTAAACTAGGTAATTTTCTCATTCTATATCACATCAACTAAGTCCAGACTAAGACATTTTCTGTCATTTTTATGTCCCTTGCCTTTGCTTGTAGTAAACTTGATACAGACTTCTGCATTAACATTCTTAATATGCCTTTTATAAAAGCCCAATCATCTCACTCATTACTTCATTGTATGCTAGCTCAGAGTATTAGATCTTTCTGCTGTGACACCTTCAAAAGCCTGAGTAATTTCAACCTTAATTTGTCTCTCTCACAATAACAAATAAGACTTACCAATTTTATCATTCTATTTGTAATATGTTCCTCACTGTAAAGTATAAGATGCATGCATTTCATATGTAGGAATGATCAATTAGCTTTTCAAAACTCTTTAACGCTTCTGTGAGCCTTCCCAACAAAAGTGTGTAGCTTATTGTTCTATAACATATAATGTATATATGGCTGGTTTTTATGGGGAAAATTTAGAGTCTAACAAGAAATAAAATTATCCATTTATTGGTGAGTGCATACCATGATTCATCTTTTGCGTCTGGGTTACCTCACTTAGTATGATGTTCTCCAGCTCCATCCATTTGCCTAAGAATTTCATGAATTCATTGTTTCTAATGGCTGAATAGTACTCCATTGTGTAGATATACCACATTTTTTGCATCCACTCTTCTGTTGAGGGATACCTGGGTTCTTTACAGCTTCTGGCAATTATAAATAGGGCTGCTATGAACATAGTGGAACATGTATCCTTATTATATGTTGGGGAATCTTCTGGGAAGGGTTGGGTGGGAAAACAGGGGGAGGGAAGGGGGATGTCTAGAAATGATGGGACTGTCTAGAAAAGGGGAAATCATTTGAAATGTAAATGAAAAATATATCGAATAAAAAATATAAACTACAATAAAAGAAATAAAATTAAAGTCGACTTTAAATACAATTAGAATAAATCCATGGCAAGCCTCTACAGCCATTCAAATATAAATTTAAAGTTAAAAATGTTGCTATAGGTTTCAAACAAAATGTTTTTAAATAATATAAAAGAAGATAAAACAGTTGGTCAAGACTTAAGAATCTAAAGGGAGAGATTAAGACATTGGTTTTGAAATGACAGTTAAATACAAAGTGCTCTGTGAAAGTTTGAGATACTTGGAAACTCTAGCTGTAGACAGAAATCATTAATGAGAAACCTGACAATGTGTGAAGTGAGCTGACCACCTGCCAATACATTTTCATTAAGTTACAAAGAAAGATTATTGCTGCTATGTGGAAGACAGTTAAAAGCATCATATAACTCCCACTTAAACACTTAATGTCACAGCAGCTGCAAAAACCTAATGTTAGTATGTGTGAAAAGATACAGCACTGTCACCTGACAAGAGACCCACAAGCAAAAATTTAAAACTAAGTGGTTAATGACACATCAGAAGAAAAGAAATGAAAACAATTTGGTCACCATCAGGACCCAGCATGAAAAAAGGAGAGAGAGAGAGAGAGAGAGAGAGAGAGAGAGAGAGAGAGAGAGAGAGAGAGAGAGAGAGAGAGAGAGGGGGGGGGAAGAGAGAGAGAGAAGAAAGAGGAATGAGAGAGAGGAAAGAGAGAGGAGAGAGAGAAGAAAGAGAGAGAAGAAAGAGAAAGAGAGGAGAGAGAAGAAAGAGAGAAGAAAGAGAGAGGAGAGAGAATAACAGAGAGAGCGAGAGAACAAAAAGGAAAGATAGTACATCACAAAAACGCAGGTATAGTCATACTCAAGTACAGTTATAGGAGATAGGTTTAAAGTTATGAGAGAAACACTTGGTTGAAATAAGCATAGGAAAATTGCCAAAGAATTAAATTGTGTCATGTTTGGGAAAATGTGTAGAAGAGGAGGTCTTCATGTTAAGTCAAATAACTCAGACTCAAAAACACAACTGTTGCACAATTTCTTTCATATTCAGAATACAGATGTAAGTTTTTTAAAGATGTGAAAGTTCAATGGGGACTATTTGGAAATAGGCAGGAAGAGAACCAGTTGGAGACGAAGGGTAGCAAGAAAGGTTAATGTGGGTGAATATGATCAAAGTTCATGATATAAGGGAATAAAAACGACATAATGAAACCATTTGTTTCATACAACTACTGCATGATGTTAAAGAAGAATGCCAGAAAGAAAGTTCAATGGGAAAAATGGAATTCTATGTCTTGAGAAGGTCTTCTAAAGTGTTCCAGAAACGATGAAAGCGCTAGAACTAACTATAAGGGATTGAAGTTCATATTTTGACACACTAAGAGTCATTTTGTAAGCATATAGAAGTTGAGATCTTAATGTGAGATATTTGCAACTGTATTTTTAACAAAATAGGTCAATTGGAGTAGCTTTCAGAGTTGTTAGATACATTCCTGGGTGAAAATTGACATAGATGAATGTTTATATCTTTGTAGCAATTGAGTCCTCAAGAAGTACTGTATTTTAAGAGCATAAACAGGAATAGAATCTTGTTAAATATTGAAATATTTTAAGAAAAAATATATTTACAAGAGCATGCATGAACTATTCTTTTGTCAACAATTCATATCAGAAAGAAACATGTTGAAATAGCAAAAGAAATGGCTCCAAGGGAAAGAGAATATTGAAATGCCTGAAAGAACATACGGCACATATCTAACCAAATAGGCATTTAATAAGGAAAAAGATTTTTTTTAAAGTAGGGCTTAGGATATGGCAGAAACCAAAGAAAAAAGAAGTGAAATCAAAGAACAAATGAGAGGAGCATATAAAATAAGTGCCAACATTACAAGCAGAGAAACAGGTCATAGAAGAACAAAGTACTACCCAGAGAAACGTTACAATGCCAGAGAAAAAAGCAACCTATTTGACAAAATCTAAAAAGACAGCTGAATCTGATGCTGAAGGGGAAATAGCTGAAAATAACTTTAAGAAACTGTAATTGATAGCAGTTCACATAAAAGGTCTTTAGGTCTCTCTTCTCCTTTCGCTACTTTTCTCTCTCTCTCTCCTTTCTTTACAACAATGACTTCAAAGACAGGAAACAATCAGAAAGACAGGGAAGAAAGATCCCAAGAAGGAGCATCTCAAGATGATTTGGCTACACAAATGCCTTCAAGGTTCAAGAATTGATGACAGTAGAATTTGTTAAGGAGATTTGAGGAATAGTGAATGGGATAGAGTGAAGAACAGACATTAAAAACTCCATAGCTGCATATTTGTTATTAAGCAAAAGAAGCATTTTGAAACCAATGAAAAATAGTACAACCAGTGACTACAATTCAAAAGGAATTTAGCTCTCATGTGAATAGAAAAGCATGTGAAATCAAGATGAAACAGAAAACGATTAGAAGGAGTATGTTTGAAGATTGTATTTAAAATAAAAAAAAACACACAAGAAAAGGAACTGATTAAGAACATAGTGAGGTCTGCTTTACTGGCCATCTTTTCAGACAGTGAAGAGCCAGCCTGCCTCCATCTTAAGTTTATAAGCTAACATATTAAAAACAAATTAGATTTGTTTCTGTTTATGAGTAAGCCTTTGATTTTTAAATACTGGGCTATGGTCCAGTTGTAACTAAAACTGCTCATGGTTCTTATTGATTCTTCTAGAAAGGGCAATCATTTCTTTGTTTCAGAAAGTTGTTTATAGCCATCTTGCACCCCTGTCTTTGTTTCCGAAGGTTTTATGACCACCCATGGAGACATTATTATCACCTGTTGCCATGACTACCTGTATTTGTGACTACCTAACTATGACTACATTTCAAACATGTCTTTATTTCAGGAGGTCATTAGGAATAACATATTATCATGTTCTGCTCCTGTAATTCCACCTATTTTGCCAACCAAACCCTTAATTTGGAAACTCCCAATCCCTTATCTATAAAATCCTTATCTTCGTCAAATTCAGTGCTAACATCTCAAACCTTGACTCAGGAGGAGGCAGCTTATGTACACAAATTAAAAAAGCCTGCATTGCTTAATTCCTTGCTTTAATCAATTTGAGCACAATGGTTTTGGTCAGTGTTATTTCTCCTCTGATCTTTGGGATTAACAATAGTAGTATCACGCCTGTTTTTTCAAAATCTTTAACAGAGTTCCAAAATATCTGGAATATGATCACACAGGACTAACATGTATACAATCAGTAAATGACATATGAAATAAACTCAACAAGTAAGAAACTGAGATGTTACCCATATATTTTTCTCATTTCCATAAAAATTTCTCTCTCTCTTCTCTCTATCCCTCTCCCTCTCTCTCTCTCTCTCTCTCTCTCTCTCTCTCTCTCTCTCTCTCTCTCTCTCTCTCACACACACACACACACACACACACACACACACACAAACACACATACGCACACACATATACACACACATTCATTCATTTTCTGTAGTCATCCTTGAAACTATATTTTCAATACATTTCAACACTTACATTGAAAATTTCCATAAATATATTTCCTAGTACTAAAATAAAATTTTGGGGAGTTTTACATTATGTGTCATGTTCTTATTAAAATACATGTTTTATGGGTGGATGTGGTGTGTGTGTGTGTGTGTGTGTGTGTGTGGTTCCTGTGCCTTTTTGTTTTTCCATAGGTTTGTTTTTTTGTATTCTGGTCTGTTAGTTTTCTGTGCCTGTTTGCTTTTTGAAATAAAAGAAAAATAAGGTATGTTGATGGATGGGTGTAATGAGTCTACAGGATCTGAAAGAGGAAAAGGGAGGAGAAACATTGATCAGAATATACTGTATAAAACTTATTTCCAATAAGTTCTGATACATTGTAGAAATGTATTAGTCTGGCATAAGCAACATGCTCTCCAGTATGATTCTATTGATGTTTTTTGTTAACGAACACTTTGTATATTAGACCTCAACTGCCATCTAGTAGGTTCTTCTACTGTAAAATATTGAATGGGGTCAAGAGTTCAGTCTGTAAATATTTCCTATTAAGTATCTACACTTTATCTCTAAGTAATTTTACTGGAATTTATGCTGATCACTCTCAAAATTTTATGGGAAAAGTGAGCTGCATCTTGAATTCCAACCTTATATAGCCAACTATCGTGGCTATAAACAGCATATGCATGCCAATGACAATAAACTTCACAACTGGAAAAGGAAATGAGATGAGTAATGGCTTAAAAATAGGAAAAAAGACTAATATCACATGGTTTAGAAAAGGAAAAATAAGAACTCCTGCCACAGAAGTTCATCAGAAGCTCAGCTATTAGCAAGTATGCTGCATTGGAGAACAGTTAATTCAGTTTGGGAAAGTATATGTACAAAGAAGAAAAGGTATTCTATTGTTGGTAACAAAAATATCTGAGTAGATTAATTTCTCTCACTTGATTAGATAATTTCACTCACTTGGAAGGCATTCATGGCTTCAGAGAAGCAATAGTATTTGAACTGTAAGGAAGTCTCTATGGAGACCAAAAGCATAGAATGAAACTCGACCATTTCTACTATGCTAGCCACAAAATTGAGTCAGTTTCTCAATATATTTACCAGATTTTGCTACATTAGGCCTCAGTATTACTCTAAGAAGTAGTACCTTCCTCACATGGATTACTAATAAGTGAATTGCTACACTTGCTGTTCTGATAATATCTTGGACATAATAATCATTGATTATGTTAGCATTTAGCATGAATAAAAATGTGTCAAGTTAAATAAGGTTCTTGCCTTCATGGGATTTCAAACTTTAAGAAAAGCAGATTTCAAGATGTAAAATAATTGAATTTGCATTTGTTGTAAGGGAGAAACAGAGGTTGACAACATACAGAATATCAATGGTGCATTACTTACTTTCGACAGAGGTTGACAAAAAGGAAGTATCTCCACAGATAGGGAATTTGACAAGGATTTTAAAGGATTCAACAGAAGCACCCATGGAAAGATAAAGGAAAGTATGTTTCAGGTAAACTAAAGGTGCTAAGGCCCAGGGAAGAGTGATATCTAGACATCTGCAAAGGTCAAATAATGAAGAACCTTTAGTCCCATTTAAGGCCTTTAGTTTAAGACAAACTAAATGGCATGTCACCTTGGAATTTTAAATTGGAGATAACAAGACAGGCCCACACAGTATGAAAAGATCAATTGGAGAATAAGCGACAGAGCTGCACAGAACTAATTAGAATGCTAATTATAAGGATAGCAATCCTGGGAACAAATTGGAATAATTGTCTAAGAATGACACAATGCACATGGACAATCACCAACAAATATGTTATCATCTACTGCCTCCTGCCATTAGACAATATTTTAAAATTCTTTGTAATATGTATATCTATATCATATTTTAGCCATATATACTATTTTACATGTTTAAATTTAGTAGTTTTTATTTTATTCCATCAGAAAATTTATTATGAAGTAACTTTTAATTATTCCATTTTATTGAACTGTTAAATTTTTAGTTAAAATACAATTATCTAGTCCTCCCTTCCCTTTCCTTCTTCTAATCCCTCTCATTCTCTCCAAAACTATAGACTTCATGGCTTCTTTAACACTATATTGAGCCTTCTGAATATTTCTGTAGTAATTCCATACTGTTGGACATTTAGACACTGTTCAGTATTTTATTCTTGTAAAAATTCTTGATCTCTAAATCTCTTAAAATGATGCATAATTTTATCACTTTCTGACTTTATTTCATGGCAGCCATAAAGAACATTTTTCTGTCCCTTGAAAACAACAAATATGTTACCTGACTTAACTTGGAATCCAGTTTTTCCTCCGACCTAGTATATACAGATATGACTCCACCTGTTTTATGATTTGGGTGGAATGTATATTTCACTGGTGGATCTTGTTTAGTCACCCTGAGAAAAAATCACTTTAACTTCTTTCCAGGCACACCTATTTTGTTTCCATAGCACTAAACATATACTGATTTACCTACTATTTATATAAGAGCCACAAAGATGGATGGGGTGCCTTGTCCTCTACCACATTACTGAAAGAATGGATAATTAACAGAAGGTTTTACTAAATTTCTTAAGTAAATAAAATAATGGCAATATGAATCAAATATGTAAGATTCATGTGGACTGGCCAAATTTTATGTGTTAATATTGTGGCTTTATTCATATATTCCCAATGCTGTTTTAAATTTTATAACAGTAAATTTAGAAATTTACCATGACTACATATTTAGAAAGATCTCAGACAAAACTGACATATGTGAGAAATTATTTTTCTGGCTATGTAATACTATTAATACTTTTTTTACTTCTGATTTAACAATGGTCTAAATTATTAATAATATCATTTTTATGTCCTTCTATTTCTTTTTTCCCTTCTTATAATTTCTCTACATTTTTATATTTTTTTCAACATGAATTGCCTTAGAATTGCTATCACCCATGCATATATCAATCATATGTGGTTAGCTAAATGGTAGTACTCAAGAGACATTGAACATATTTTTAATGAATTAATTTCAATGTACCAGTTATTCATCTATGTTTGGAATACTATGTATTTAGTATGTGTCTGAAAAACAATAAAGCAATATTCATTGAGATCTAAATCAATAAAGGGGAAGATTTTATGAGGCTCTAAACTTTTACTCTTGAGCTATTACCTACTGAACTATTTATTAACTGTTAACTATTGACTCTGAGAGAATAGAATCTGTCTTTCATTGTGTACCTCTTGATGACCTCTCAGCTACCAACAGATAGCTCCAAACCCATGATATAAAGATAGCCACTCCTAGAGTGATCACTTATCTTAGGTCAATATCTTAGGAGGTCACTTTTAGTGTTTTATTTTATAAAACAAGAAAGTCCCAAATGTGAGACAGATATTTGTGGGAATGAGTGACAGTTGACAGGCATGGTAAGGGATGAGAGTGGTAGATATATATGTATTGCTTAAAAATAAATTTAAATTGCAAAATAAACATATTTTATAAACAAATATCTATACTATTATGATACATAAAGGAAGGCTAGAGTTTAAACATTGGTATATAATGCCTTCCTGCATCTATTCTGGAAATATTATTTCATAAACCTGTGTACCACCTGCGCATCTTGAAATCTTTCTGCCCCCTCTTCCACAACGATCCTGAACTATGTGCAAAGGGATATAATAAGGACATTCCACTTAAGGCTGCACACTCCAAACTATCTTTTTTCCTGCATGTTTTCACTTGTGGGTCTCTGTTTTACTTTCAGTCTACTGAACAGAATGCTTCTCTGATGAAGGTTCAGCAATGCACTGATTTATATGTATAACAATTTGTCATTAATCATCATTTCATTGCCATTTTAATTTAGCAGAAAAAATAGAATTCCCCCTATAGCCCATTATCTGTCAAGTCAGTAATACTTGCCCTCATTAGCAATAACTGCTATATGCCTTAAAGCTAATTAAAAAGTGGTTTGTTACCTCCCTAACAGTTGTGCCACCATTTCATCAGCGGGGCTATCTTTAGGAATGTCAGGATTACATCTCTTTGAGTTCTTAGCTTGCTGAGACTGATGATTGCTTTTCCTCTTCTAGGAACATGTATACTAGCTTCAAGCATTTTGAATGTTTGAATTAATCATTTAGTTGAGCATCAGCTTGACTTCTCCGTGTTTGATGACATAAGCATCTGGTGCCTTCAGCAATAAAGACTTACTGTCAGATTGTGGAGAGAAAAGAAGACCACTGACAATAGCATGTACCTTGGAGTCCATGGGACTCTTTTGACAAAAAATTCAAACCAATAAAACTCATTCTTGGTACTAGGGATTTTATTTTGTAGCATTCAGTGTATAGTTGGGGCACCGTTTATACCATTATATGGTGACTTCATTTAAATTTCATTTTTATACATAAATATTTTGCAAAGCTTCTACAATAGCACATTTTCATATGGATTTTCTAAAGACAAAAAATTAGTTACCTCTCCCTATAGTCCCTTCTCTATATGATCTCCCACCCTCAACTTCCTTTCATACCGTAATTTACTATTTAATTTTCCCTGTATAATACTGTTCTGTATGCCCTTCCATAATTTTCCAGACACCATAGGACATAAATACATAAAAACTCACCAAGACAATGATAGCTGCATGAGACCTGCACAGGTTTAAGCCAGACAAAATTTCAGAGCAGAGGAGGGTCAATTGAGTCAAGAAATCTATTCACAAATGAGCAAGTGATAGATGCAGAGAAAGGAAAATCAATGTTCTTTAGTTCATAGCACTGTGCATACCATACTCCATGGCAACCATACTCCATGGCAGGCCTCATGCTCCGGAGCAGTTGCCTAATACATAGCAACTCTTTAATTTGCACTGGATCTTTCTTCCATTAAGAGATGGGAAACCATGTACTTGAGTGCATGGTGAAGAGAGTGGAATCTGGGAGAAGTGGAAGAGGAGGAAGTAATTTGATAAAAATATACTGTATGAAATTCTCAAATAATAAATAAAAATATATAGAAAATAAAATACCTCAAAGGTTTTATTTGTGTGTGTGATTGTGTGTCTGAGTGCACATGTGAGAGTGTGCGTTTGTTTGTATGATGTTAATATATGAGAGAAATTTGTAGCAATGGTGTGAAGAAAGAAGCAAATGGAGGAGCATGAAGATGAGGCTGACTCAATTTTCTATCTTAACTGCAGTGAAGCCTGAAAAGATATACCCAGATAACAATAAGTATCTGAATGTATACAATTTACTGCATATCAATTATATATCAGCAAACCATTAAAAATCAATACAATGTTTTTATTAAAAAATTAAAAGATATATTAAATGAGTAAGTAACTTATGGTTTCTGAGAAAGGCTACACAGTGTAAGGAAGATAGGGCATCACAGGAGTGTCAGTGGATGGCTGGAGAGGTCAAAGTTACAAACCACAGGCCAAGTCACATATGAAGAATAATATCTGGGCACAGGCCTAAATAAAAATGAAATGATGGGCATATATGTAAAATAAAATTGTCTTGTGCAAAGAATCAAACTGCACCTTGTGCTCTGGCTAGAGTGCCATGAACTATGAGGAATTAGTAGGAGATATCATAAGAAAAGCAATGGAAACCAGATCCTACAAATTCAAATAAGACTATATAAAGATTTTCACTTTTACTCTAAAGGCATTTAGGATCAAGTACAGGGTTTCATTAAGAGGAATGAGACAATCTTATTGACATTTGTCTTTTGTATTTATTATACATCAGAAAGGGAGAAGAGCAGAACATACCAGGCCAGCTACTACCATAAATTCAGAGTCGGAATGGTAGTGTTTTAGTACAAGGTGGTAACATAAATATTACGAAGCAGTCACCAACTGAGTTTATTAGGAAGGTCAAAATAACAGAAGGTTAGGGCTACTTGTCACCAAGTGTGACAGAATAAAAGACATGGAGCATAAATCTGGAGTATTTATTCCAATAACAATAGAGGAAAGGATATGAGTGGAAGCCTTTCTGAATGTAGTATCTGCCCTACAGTATTCTTTTTTTATTCAATATATTCTTTATTTACATTTCAAGTGATTTTCTGCTTCCTGGATCACCCCTCCCTGAAAGTCCCATAAACCCTCTTCCCTCCCTGTGTTCCACAATCCACCCCTTCCCACTTTCCTGTTCTGGTATTCCCCTACACTGCTGCACTGAGCATTTCCAGAACCAGGAGCCACTCCTTCCTTCTTCTTGGGCACCATTTGTATATGCATTGTGTCTTGGGTATTCCAAGCTTCTAGGTTAATATCCACTTATCAGTGAGAACATACCATGAGTGTACTTTTGAGACTGGGTTACCTCACTTAGGATGATGTTTTCCAGTTCCATCCATTTGTCTAAGAATTTCATGAATTCATTGATTCTAATGACGGAATAGTACTCCATTGTGTATATATACCAAATTTTCTGTATCCATTCCTCTGTTGAGGGACATCTGGGTTCTTTCCAGCTTCTGGCTATTATAAACATTTATGGAGAACCCTGAAATACCACTCCTGGGCATATATCCAGAGGATTTCCCGCATGAAATAAGGACACATGCTCCACTATGTTCATAGCAGCCTTATTTATAATAGCCAGAAGCTGGAAAGAACCCAGATGTCCCTCAATGGAATAATGGATACAGAAAATGTGGTATATTTACACAATGGAATACTACTCAGCAATTAAAAACAATGAATTCATGAAATTCTTAGGCAAATGGGTGGGACTAGAAAATATCATCCTAAGTGAGGTAACCCAATCACAAATGAACACACATGGAATGAAGCCACTGATAAGTGGATATTAGCTTAGAAGCTATGAGTACCGAAGACACAATTCACATATCAAATGACTCCCAATAAGAAGGAAGGAGAGGTCCCTGGTCCTCAAAAGGCTTGATCCAGCATTGTAGGGGAGTACCAGGACAGAGAAGTAAGACAGGGTTTGATCAGAGACTGGGCAGAGGGAGGAGGGTTTATGGGACTTCTGGGGAGGGGGGACCAGGAAAGGGAAAATCATTTGAAATGTAAACAAAGAATATAGAAAATAAATAAATAAATAAATAAATAAATAAATAAATAAATAAATAAATCCCTTCCATCATGACTGCCTGGGTAAAGCCCATAAGGTCCCAGTACTACAAAAGAACTATAGGCAAACAAGGAGTACCAAAAGCAAGAGTGATTCTCTTCTCCAGGGGAAAGTACAGAGATTGGTTCTCCCATAGCAAATAGTCAGCCCTAAGAACACACATACAAACAACAATATGCAGACTGAGCAGGATATATTTAGTACTAGATAAGTGTGTATGTATACATATATGCAGGTAAAAAGCTATTAATGAAAAAGAGGCTATGGATTGGAATGAGAGCCATGAGGGGTATATAGATGGTTTAGAGAGAGGAAATGATGTGATTATGTTATGATCTCAAAAATAAAAATGGAAATGAATATAAATGAAACAAATTATGAATATGAATATGCTATCAGAAAGGAGGTTTAAACTATTTAGAGCATTTAACAATTCCAGGTAACTGAATTAATAAAACAGTCTAAAATCTCTTATTCACATACATTATTTTCTAATGTGAAATCTCTTATTTTTAGATGTAGGACAAAGAAGTTTATGGAAAATAAAAGGTGAGTTTGGCTATTTTTATATGTTGAAAATAATACAATTACACCATATTTAGAAAATTTGTGAATTTAGAGTATTCTCCCATATTGTATGTGAGGTTGCTACACATCAGTGCAAATTAAAATTCTATGTATGATAAACAACTTTGCTAGGAGATTTTAAATAATATTTAAGCTAGAAATATTCTTTTTCTTATTATTTAATTTACTAAAACCCCTCATAATTCTTTTAGTGTATTTTGTTTACTTAGGACAACCTATTCTCAGACAGAGTGAGTCCTAGGCCTCTTGAGATATTTTCCCTCTAGTACCAAGTCTGGTTGTTGACAAAGACCTTTTTCTAAGTAGGTCAACCTCTGCCTTAAATCTCTTAACCGCTCTTGCCTTTTTCTCTTGCTTCAGACTCCAGCTCCTTATGATTATCTTCAGGGCTCTGGTTACCTCATCCCTGCCTGGAGTGTTCCTTTGGATCTTGCCCCACTTTTCTGGGCTTAACTTCTGAATAGGAACTTTATCATCTTCCTCTACTCTGTTCTCATGCTGCCCTGTGCCTCATTCAAAAATTTCCTTTGACATCTTTTCTTGAGAAATTCTATTTTCCTTGGCATGTTTCTCATGTTTTTCTTTCATTAGGAGAGTTGTTTGGGGTTAGGCAGTGGATGTATGGGAGAAATAGACATGAAATATTCATGGTCAAACCAACCAACCAACCAACCAACCAAACAACAACCAAACAACCAGCCACTCTATAGTATGGTTATTACCTCAACTCTCTAACAAGTTCCTCTCTCTCCCTCTCTCTGTCTCTCTGTCTTTCTGTCTCTCTGTCTTTCTGTCTCTCTGTCTCTGTCTCTCTGTCTCTCTCTTTCTCTCTCTCTCTTTCTCTCTCTGTCTTATATACACTGTCTCTCTCTGACAGTGACCCTTTACACATCCTCATCAAAGAGGAATGCATCATGAATTTTTGACTTTTTCACACCATTCATTGTCATTGTATCATCTTAGTTTTTAACTCATCACTCAGTGTTCAGTGCTCTTGAAAGAAGAAAGAATATGAAGGGATAATAAAAATGCCTTGTCCATTCTTATTCTTCCCTTCCAGATTTCACCATCAAAGAGTGGGAGAACATAAAAGGGCATGGAAACCACAGTTTGCTAACATTGAAAGAAACGGAAAAATACAATCCAGCCATCAGTCCTTGTCTTTTTAAGACAAGCCTCTTGGTTTTCAACATCCTGGGCAACTCATTTAAGTGATACCATTTCAAAAGACAATGTAAAACCATTGCATGCTTCAATTAGATTGTTTTATTTTCAATGGATGAATAAGAAACTAAAAGGAAAGAGAGCACAAGTGAGTGTTATATTCTTTTAAAAGAGTTTGTCTGACATAGTAATTACATATAATTAAAAGCTTTAGAGTTGGTGATCCTATTTTGAGGTCTCTTAATATGAGGATATCATTATTGCTTCACCCACCCAGTACTTTATCACTAATATACCAATTAATCTTTCTAGTAGTAAGCATTCTTACATCTTAGTCATTTCCTACATGTTGTCATTTTGCCAACCCTTAAATTGATCTCTGTGGCCCTATGATCAATTCCATTTAAACCAATGTGTAAAGCCTGGCACAACACGTTCATTAATTACTGTCAAATTTACACTCTGTAATTGAGACTAATTATTTGTTTAGTTTAAGTAAGTTATTAAGTACCCATTAAAGCCATCTCTCACATGCATTGCATGACCATGGTTTCAAAGATCACATGTATGTTTAAGTAGCAGGCCTAGAACTGCACAGCAAGAAACATTTCAGAGATGACTATCACATACATGCTCACATACACATGTGGAGAATATATTAGTTAACTTGAGTGAATAAAGAACAGTGATTGATAAGGTTGAGGAGAGGATTAGATAAAGGTAAATTGGATTTAATCAGTATAAACCACATATATGAATAGAAGTGTGTATATAATTAAAGTGAATTAATGAAAAAACAAATGTTATGGAATGACTAAATATACCCTTAAGTATCAAAAATCCAGTTTAAGAAGTATAATTCATTGTATCAGAAATGGAAAATTAGTGTTTGTTTTTTATTTCACTTATAACATAGCTATGTAAAGACATAGAAGCTATTGAGTAAATATCTATATTTTATTAATGATTCCGTAGAAAATGTGGCTAAAAATTTTGGTTGGTGTTACTGTGAAATTCTCATCTGAATGTATAACAGATAGAAGCCCAGTATGAAAATAAAAAAGGGGAAATTCTTCCATTAATTAAATATGAGCTTTTCTATGTTCATTTTAACTACATCTGATATAGCATATATACAAGAAAACTATATTAAAGGACTAGCAATTCAGGTCAACTAAATTTTTTACATCAATATGTGCTGGTTAAGTTAAGCAGGAAAATGTTCAGTCTCAAAAGTCATCATTGTTTTGCTTCAGTCATAAAGTTCTCAGAGTAATAGCTGATACAACAATACACAGTTCAGTGAATGGATTTCCTTTGTGAAAATTAGGATTTTACTGGTTTTAGAAACACCACCATAATTATAAAAATAATCTTTAACAATTATAATTGAACCAAATAAGAAAAAAAAATTGTTGCAAACTGCTCCCAGACAGTTTGAAGTCATGACAATATAGGATCTATTAGAGGAACGATTATTTAATGGAACAAAATGATGTAAAGAATCATAGTTTGCCATTGGATGTGACCCATATTAAAATAGCATGTTGTGTTCTTTATTTTTAAAATTCATATTTTCTCTGAGTTATAGAATATTCTTACCAAAAAAGTTCTTATTTTATTTTCTTGAGGTGAACTCAAATATTTTATTGCACTAAATGTTACATCAGACTATTTTGTCAAAACAATACATTGAGCTTGGAGGAAAACTTACCATACATTAAGTTATAAAACTATGTCTTATCAATTTATTTTTAATAGAAATTTAATAAAGACATATCAAAATTTCTCTTGTTTTTTATTTTTCTTTTATCCACCTTCCTTCACTACATATCTTCCTTCTTTCCTTCATTCCTTCTTTCCTTTCTTTTGACACCAATGTATACAAGGCTGATATAAAACTAACTCTGTAGCCTAGAGTTAGTATGAACTCCTGATCCTCTTGACTATTGTCCCTAAGTGCTAAGGTTAAAGGCATGCACCATTATTCATAGCTTTTAATTCTTAATCCAGTGTTTTAATAAGCATGCTGAAATCTTATATTAGAGGTTTTTGACTAACAATTTTTTTCCTTTTTCCTTTTTTTAAATTAATAATTCTATTCATTTACAACTCAAATGATAGTCTATTTCCAGGTTATCCCTCTACAAATGCCCCATCCCACATCTGCACTCTCCTCCCTCCCCTTTGCCTCTATTAGGGTGCTCCCCCACCCACCCTCTCCCAATCCACCACTCCAGCATCCTCCTATGCTGTGTCTTCACACCTCCACGGGACCAAGGGCCTCCCATTGATGTCAGACAAGGCCATAAAGACTTATTTGTTTTATTTTATGTGGTATTATGTGTATCATGTATATTTGTGGAGTCGTCAAGTATTAGAAGAGGGTATTGAATGGCCTGAAACTGGAGTTGTTTATAACTATGAACAGATATGCAGGCATGGGAAATTGGATCTGGATCCTCTGCAAAAGCAGTAAGTATTTTTAACAACTGAGTCATCATTCTATTCCTAAAGGTTCAGAAAATTTTGACTCTTATGAATCAACATACTGGTCCACCAACCCGGCAGCATACACCAGCCTATATGAAGTCCCCAACACATATACATCAGAGGACTGCAGGGTCTGGGTTTAGTCAGAGAATAGGCACCTAACCCTCAAGAGACTGGAGTCCCCAGGGAGTAGGGAGGTCTGGTGAGGGGGTGAGGATGGGGGATGGGAATATTCTTGTGGAGATGAGGGGAAGAGGTATGGGATGTGGAACAGCCAGAGGGTGGAACAGGAGGGCGATAAAGTTTGGAGTGTAAAAAAGATTGAATAAAATTAAAAAAAAATCAACATTCATAGGGAGTTGTATGACATAAAGAAAATATTAGGGAAGCAGAAAGATGATTCAGCAGGTAAAAAGAACATGGACTCAAGGTTGAATGACCTAAGTTCAATTCCTGGAACCTACATGGCAGAAGGAAAAAATTATTTCTTCAATGTAGTCTCTAATGTACAATGTATACACAGACAAACACACACATACACATGTGCACACGTACATGTACATGCATGCATATACACTTACAAATGAATACATTATATAATGAATAAATGTTATGGAATAAACAAATGGTTGACATTAACTAAGAGAATCTAAAGATTACATGAATAAAGTGTTTTCCTAAAGTATAAATTAGTGGAAAAATCCAAACATTTATAAGAACTTGATGTTTCCAGTTGTAGCTCCCATAAAAAAAAAACTTAATGAAATGCCCTCTAATGATATTTTGCTATACTCATAGATAAGTGCTTCACCCAATTGTCATCAGAGAGATCTTATCCAGTAACAGTTAGGAGCATATCCAGAGACCCATGGATGCTAGGTAGAGTCAAGGGAGCGCAACAGAAGAAGGGAAAAATGGATTGAAGAAGTCAGAGGGGTCCAGGACACCAGGAGAATATGGTCCATAAAATAAACTAAGGAGTGTTCAAAGGAGCTCAAACAGACTGAATCAAAAATGAGGAAGCCTGCATGGGTCTGAGCTAGGTCCTCTGCATATATCTTATGGTTGTATAACTCAGTGTTCTTGTGGGACTCCTAAAAGCATGAGTGAGGTTTGTCTCTGATCCTTTTGCCTGTTCTTGGGTCCTTTTTGCAATATGCAAGCAACCATTCCATGATATGTGAAAAATGGCAGTTCCTAAAAAGAAAAAAAATCAAGAAAAAAGAATTGAACCTTGCACAAAATGCTATTTAATTCTGATAAAAAAAATATTAAATAAAGTACATGGAAATTATGTATGAGTAGGGAAACTATATTTCAACTTTTCATTGCCCTTTTTTAAATCTGTACAGTTGCTTATCCATTCACATCATTCATTGACTTTTTCATCATTGAATCATTTGTGACCTGCTAAAAACCAACTTTTGCTCATAAATCACCAACTTGCTTACCTGAACAAGGAAGGTGCTACAAAATTTCCATGAAACAAGTAAGATGTGAAAGCTAAAGGAAGAGAAGGTTGGACTTCTGATTTAGATATCTTGAGGTAGGCATGGGAGAAAGGAGATTACTTTTTTGATTCTTCTGCATAATGGTTTTCTTTTATGCTTTTGGAGAAGAGGTGAATTTAAGACTAAGAAAATTTTAGTGTCACATACTATAAGGAAGTTTATAAAAAACTGATACCATTCTTTCTCTCTTGCGGGCAATAGAGTAAGGTTAACCTCTGACTTGATTTTTGAATGTTGCTAAGACAACTCTCACATGAGACCCAACTCTAGCTTCCCGGCAGACCAGTCTTTATTTTACATTTTTAAAATTATGAATTTTAAAATAACATATTTTTAGAATAAACTTACTAAGAACAACCACTGGAAATAAACAAAATTGACTACTAGTCCAATAAGTAATTGGTTTTCATATGTTTGAGTTACAAAGAACCTGTATACTTGGACATTATGTAAGCACAATTTGTGCCTTATTTAGCCTTCCCTTTGACAGCTGAAAAACAAGTATTTCAAGCTATGGCTCAGAGTTCCGTTGCTATGATTGTCCTCTTTAATTAGAACGTTGTAACTTCCAAATGCTAGATTATTTTAGTTTAGTAGTTTCCAAGCTGTGGATATGCCTGCTGTGCCATGAATTTCCCTATTAGAATTGAGTTAACAGCTCTAAAATCTTTCAAAGATACCATTGCCGCCTTTATTTGTGTAACTTCCTGTGATTATGACATGTCTCTTCTTGGAGAGTGGGAGGGAATAATTTCAGTGTTCTAAATAAAGAAAAGAAAGAAGTAAAATGAGGGAAAGTGGAGATAGAAGTAGGGGATGTGCAGAAGGAAGAAAAGGATGGCTGAAAGAACAGAAAATGAAAGAAGGGGCATAGGTTTGTTTTTGTCAACCTGGGTTAGAATGTTTGATATCATGACATCCTATTCCATTGTTTTGGAGTTTTCCACATATGTTTCATAACACATTTTTCTTTGCAGCTGAATAAAATGCCATTGCATTTCATTTTTGTTACCCATTTATCTGTTATTGGATATCTTGGCTGATTTTATTTCCTTACCATTGTGGAAAAAAGGCATGATAAATATAAATGTGTATCTCTTTAGTACTATGTAGAGTCCCTTGGTCCCTTGTGTACACTTTCTGGAGAGGCATTCCTTGGTTCCTTAAAAGTGGATTTTAGCTTCAGTTGATAAACATATCTAGGTGGGAGTAAATGCAGATAATGCTAGAAGGGGAGCCATGATGCTGTGCAAGTTATAGAGATTCTCTGAAGGTGAGACAACAGAAAAGTGGAATGAGGCATACTTGGGAGGAACTGGTAGAGGGCAGAAAATGTGGGCAAGGAGAAGAGGGAAGAACAGTATAAATAAAAAATAGAATGAACCAAAATTAAAGACACATGAAAATCCAATATGGAAATCTGTTATTTTGTAAAGTAATTTTTAAGAAAACAAAATAGACTGGAGGAGAGTTGGAAAGAAGCAAAGATAGAAGGGAGGGATTATAAAAAACATCACTAGTTTATGTGTGTTGAGTTTCCTCATTCTTTAAAAAAATAGTAAGAATATGGAAAGTAATCCTGCTATAAAATGCATGTCATATAAACTTTAGATTGGCTTATTGTATATTTATTAAAATGGCTATTTTCCTGGTAATATGCTAGGATCATATGAAATAATTATGTTTTCTAAATTATTAATGTCTTCAGTAGTCAGATGTCTCAAATAAAATAACAGCTTTTTTGGTGAAAAATGTTCATTTCCATCAGAACTCTGTGATAGCTCTGACTATAAACATATGATTGTTAGGTCATTTACTCAGCAGTCCATAACAACTGAGGGATTATTGATGATGTCCATTACAAAAATGTTGTAGTCTTTGCACTGACTACATATATCTTCATAACTTGCCAGCATGAGCATTCATTTTTCAGATTTTCCACAACTCATTATTTATTATATACCACATTATGTTTACAGATAAGACAAGTATGGATTGAGAATTAATCTCTGGAACATTGTACATCATGTAATTAACACTTAATATATACTTGTATTACAGAAAATAAACCTTTAGTTTAACAACAAAATCTTATATAAGAATAAGGCAAACCTGTGAAATAAAACTCACAAAGTAGAGTCAAAGGATTCCACACCTCTTCTCCAAGAAATTTTGATAATTTAATTTCTGAATAAAGGGGGTGTTGTTCAGATTTTGCATCAACTATCTATTTAAAGATCTACATTGATCTGAATAGATGACTATGAACACTGACATACATCTGAGCATTGATTATACATTATTGCATTTCCTCAATTGGAGCAGAGTGTCTGAATGAAAGTATTATACTCTTTGTTAAACAGTGGTAGGCTGTTCAAATTCTTCTTCACTGAAGAATTTAGTGCCTCAGGAATTGTGAGTGCTAACAGTCTCAGTATCAGCTGTAAGCTCCCTGAAGCAATAAGTGAGCTGAAAGGAATGAATGGGTTCCACAGAGTGATCCATATGTTACTTTGCAATTTTCTTCAAAATGATAACCTTCCATCTTGGAGGGAATCTCGTTAATACACAGGATGTTGGAAAGAAGGTGAAACAACAGGATGCTCTAAGGGAAAAATGAAACATTAAATCCTGAAGGGATGCTCCCTAAACTCAAAAAGTTATCAATTCACAGGGTTTATGATTTGATTTCAGTTCACATGATGGAAGAAGTACTAATTCATGCAACTTGCTCTCTATCATCTCTCTCTCTCTCTCTCTCTCTCTCTCTCTCTCTCTCTCTCTCTCTATCTATCTCATACACTAATACAATAATAATTTTAGTAATAAATTAATGTAAAAACATAAGCTTTAATTTCAAATATTCTCAAACAAAACAATGATGCATTCTGGGGTTCAAAAAATGAAGAAGACATATTAGAATTCAGTAGACAGTAAGAAATAATATGGGTTAAGGCAGAATTTAATGAAGTGGAGACTCAACAACAGCAGATAGAGGCAAACTATCAAAGTGTTTGTTCTTTGACAATAAAGACAAGACTGACAAAAAGGTGACCACTTATCAAAAGAAAGAAAAGGTGCTAAGGATGTAGCACAGTGACTTGTGATGGTCCAATATAGTTTCTAAGGATAATTGCCCTGTTCCAGGATATAGCCTCATCATCGCTGATAATTTTCCCCATGTTATATGGGGCTAGGCTGTCTGCCATGTATGTTTATGCTATTTCAAAATCCAAGATATTAAAGAGGAAAGGTTTGGGACAGTGATTTATTTCTGTACCTTCAGCCAAAGTTGTCTTAGTTAGGTTTATATTGTTGCAACAAACATCATGACCTAAAAGCAAGTGGGGTAAGAATTGGTTTATTAGCCAGACACTCTGAAGTTAATAGAAAAGAAACTGGGGAAGACCCTTGAGGACATCGGTACAGGGAGAAAGTTTCTGAACAGAACACCAATAGCGTATGCTCTAAGAGCAAGAATTGACAAATGGGACCTCATAAGGTTACAGAGTTTCTGTAAGGCAAAGGACACCATCAAGAGGACAGATCGGCAACCAACAAATTGGGAAAAGATCTTCACCAATCCTACATCAGATAGAGGGCTAATATCCAATATATATAAAGAACTCAAGAAGTTAGACTCCAGAAAACCGAACAACCCTATTAAAAATGGGGTACAGAGTTAAACAAAGAATTCTCACCTGAAGAACTTCGGATGGCGGAGAAGCATCTTAAAAAAGGCTCAACTTCATTAGTCATTAGGGAAATGCAAATCAAAACAACCCTAAGATTTCATCTTACACAAGTCAGAATGGCTAAGATTAAAAATTCACGAGACAGCAGGTGTTGGAGAGGGTGTGGAGAAAGAGGAACACTCCTCCACTGCTGGTGGGGTTGCAAATTGGTAAAACCACTCTGGAAATCAGTCTGGCGGTTCCTCCGAAAACTGGGCACCTCACTTCCAGAAGATCCTGCTATACCACTCCTGGGCATATATCCAGAGGATTCCCCACTATGTAATAAGGATACATGCTCTACTATGTTCATAGCAGCCCTATTTATAATTGCCAGATGCTGGAAAGAACCCAGGTATCCCTCAACAGAAGAGTGGATGCAAAAAATGTGGTATATCTACACAATGGAGTGCTATTCAGCCATTAGAAACAATGAATTCATGAAATTCTTAGGCAAATGGATGGAGCTAGAGAACATCATACTAAGTGAGGTAACCCAGACTCAAAAGGTGAATCATGGTATGCACTCACTAATAAGTGGTTATTAACCTAGAAAACTGGAATACCCAAAACATAATCCACACATCAAATGAGATACAAGAAGAAAGGAGGAGTGGCACCTGGTTCTGGAAAGACTCAGTGAAACAGCATTCGGCAAAACCAGAACGGGGAAGTGGGAAGGGGTGGGAGGGAGGACAGGGGAAGAGAAGGGGGCTTACGGGACTTTTGGGGAGTGGGGGGGCTAGAAAAGGGGAAATCATTTGAAATGTAAATAAATTATATCGAATAAAAAAATTAAAAAAAAAAGAATTGGTTTATTTAGCTTACACATCTTCATTTTGTCCATCACTGAAAGAACTCCTGGATAGGAACTCAAATTGGGCAGGAACCTGGAGGCAGGAGCTGATTCAGAGCTCATGGAGGGGTGCTGATTACTGGTTTTATTGACATGTTTTACATAGCCTGCTTTCTTATAGAAGCCAGAACCAACAGCCCAGGGGTGGCTCCACACACAATGGACTGAGAGCCCTCCCCAATCAATAACTAATTAAGAAAATGCTTTTCAGCCAGGTCTTATGGAAGCATTTTCTCTCTTGTGACTCCTTCCTATCACATAATTCTAGCTTGTGTCAAACTGACATAAAACTAACTAGCATGAAAGTAAAGGAGGTAGATGTGAAACAAAAGCTGAGATAAATGGTAGGCCTAAGTGAGGATGCTTTTTAGCAAAATCAGCTTTTACATGCCTAGTTCTATGCCTCTACTCAAACCATGGCTTTATTTCCAGAATCACTTTATCTCTAAACTTTGTTCTTTTCAGACAGTTGAGGGAAAAAAGATGAAATTATGACATTTGCAGGAAAATAAAAGACAGATCCAGTATGTTTTTTCAATTATGTGCCTCCTAGCCCCACCTCGCGCACGTGTGTGTGTGTGTGTGTGTGTGTGTGTGTGTGTGTGTGTTTGTGTGTGTGTTGGAGAGTGAGACAGAGAGAGAGAGAGAGAGAGAGAGAGAGAGATGATATTAGAAAGAGAACCTTGATATGATCAAGGGAAGTGATATTAGAGAGGAGATATAAATAACAGAATATATGTTGGGTATGGGGGGAGAATATTATCATCAATAAGGGTATTAGGATGGGATAAGGAAGTGGACAGGAAGGATAAATAGTATATATGAATATTCCCTAATAAAACCAACTCTTTTTTATGCTAATTGGAAACAGTAACTCTAACATTGTAAGAAAAATGAAACAAAACATGAAGTTTGAAATGATACATGTTTTGAAGTTATTGGGAGGACTTGCAGTGTGTAGTGGAGGGAGGATATAATCAAGATGTATTTTATACATGTATGAATGTTTTAAAGAATCCATAAAAATCTCAAAAATAAAAACTGGAGAATAGGTGAAGAAAACAGAACCATTTCACTGAAAATATGATACTAAATTCTGCCATTTCTCCCAATTAAGCAAGCATGGATAGTAGTGATTGTTATCAGAATTGTGCTGTTCCCAGTGCTATTAATTTCAATATTGGCACTTATGTTCAGAGGATGACACTCCATAACTCTCTGATATTAGAAACCAACAGACACATATATGAGCAACTTAGTTATCTTAGAGTCAGACATTGGCAGCTATTCAAATAAGACAAGATAATTCAGTTCTGGTCCATCTCAGCTCCACATAAAGATGAATCTGATAATTGCACGTCAGAGTGAACTTTTATTGTTGTTTGCTGTATTTTGTCTTTGTTTGCTGGTTGGTTTACTTTCTTTTTCTTGTTCTTTTTTTCTTTTTCTTTTTAGAAATGAATGATTTTGAGGGATATGAGAGAAAGAAAAATCACAACTAACTTGTGGATGTGCACAGGTATTATTTAATTTTTTCTAAAGAATGACTTGTCCTTATAATTTTCCTCTTCTCTGTATTCATTCTTTACAGGGAAAATTCATTCAATGATGTTTTTATCAAAAACTTTTACCCCAGATATAATGCTATGTTTACATTCCTGAGAAGAACAGGCTACATTGTAACCCCTAAACACTTCTAACATGTGCTGGAATAGTCATTGGAGGAGCACTTGTATGTCACAATAAACTTTAATCTGCTCCACTTGTCAACAAAGTAATAAACCAGAAAAACTAATTTCCCCTCTGTTTGTTATCTCAAAAGTCTATGAATTAGTACAACTTTTATTTAAGTTCATAAATTAGAGGGTTTCTGCATAATTACCATTACAAATAGGTACCAACACAAATACATTTAGATATTTTAAGGATAACTTGCACTACTGATGGAAAAAGAAATCTACTGTTTATATTTTAAAGCCTATATTCTTCTCATCTCTACTTTTTGTATTCTTTACTTCAAGTTTATATTCTTTGGATCCTTAACTACATGGTGGACTTAAAGCAGCACAATATCTTATGTATTGTCTTAAACATTACATTAAGTGGGTGTTTAATATACAGCCATATAAATGAAAGAATTTAATTGCCAATGAGTCCTCACTACATTTTAGATTTCACTTTCGTCATGTTCAAGATATTCTTGATCTATGTCAACTCCATGCATTAAATATTATTATATTTAGGTAATATTTGGTAAAATAAAGTAAAGGAGAATAGTCAGGTCTGATGTTTCACATTAACTTGATCCAACTATGAAAGTTGATGTCAGTGTTTTCAAAGCATATAAGTAAAGCCTTTACAATATTTACCAAATTCCTATAAACATATATCTTTATGAGATATGGTGTTCTAACCCAGTGACATTGCAAAACCAAAGACAAGTTTAGGTGATCTATATGAAATATATAAAGGAATTTGCACAAATTTTCTGCACCCTAGCAGAAATGGGAAACAATGTCACTATTTATTTTCAGGGCATTCTTAGTTATCACACAATTCTCAAACCTAAATTGCTTGAAATAAATAAAAGTAAATTTATTTTGTAGATTAATCTAGTTCCATATTTGTTATTTTTTATATTTTTTATTTGTAAGTAGCTACCAAACTTTACTTTGACACAAATTGTTTAAAGTCAATCAACAAACAAAAATTGGGATCTCATATTTACATTGTAATGATTTCCACAGATTATAGAATTTATAAAGGAAAGTTTTACTTCACTTAAAAACTTGCAGCAGGTTACACATAGTAAGTGGCTTTTGGAAAGAGCTACATAATAAAGCTGTAACTTAGAAAGTTCACATGGGTAGGCCATTTGCCATCTACAGTATAGTTTTAAATCCAGTGTATCAACATCTTTCATATTTATAGTAAACCACATTTGTATTTCATAACTAAAGAAGAAAATGATGATATAGTGAATCCTGTAAGAAATGATCATATAAAGTTGACTCTAACTGTACTAGCTACATATAGTTTATATTTAAAAAAATAATGTACATAACAAAATTTTTCTCATTATCCATTGTGGATTTATTTGTCTTTTATTTGTCATTCTATTTCCAAAGAGAATGCTACTTAATGATGATCACCCCTTTGCCATGAACTTCACAGCTTTGGCATTGGCCTGACTAGGGAAATAGGGAATGAAAAAATGACAATCACATATACAGAAACGTTTGCAACAGGTGAGCCATGGATTCTGATGAAGATGCATCTGCAGTCAGACAAACTCAGAGTGTTCATTTTATTATATCTCATTGAAGAAGACCACTTAGCTAATCTCAGTAGGAGAGCTTTAGAGGGGAATAGTCATAGTCTGCATTCACTCTGGAAGAATAAACTGGAGTTTATACGTTCTGCATACACTCTCAAACAGAAGGTCTTACTATTCCCCAGAGAATGAGTCAGGGAAGGTCATGTCATTTGCATGTGCCTGAAACACTGGGATCTTTTACATGGCCCTGTACATGTCTAGATCATACATGCACTTCAGAAATTATCAACTCACCACAACCTTTCAATATATTTAAAGGTTTTTCTCATGATTTGTAATAACACTATTTTTTTAATTTCATGAATATTTACATAGGTATCATACATGTTCATTTACATATTCACAGAACCCTAGCATTTCAGGGGTCACATTTTGGAAAATGCAGTATTGGATCAGCTTAGCTAAATTTAGAAGTTTAAGAATGTCACAGTATCATCGCCCCCCCCCCCCAAAAAAAAAGACGTGGGCAAGAAAAGCATCTTTTAAAATACTGGTGGTTTACTTATCTACTCTAAAGAATGTACTATATCACCATGGCCTGCATCCACAATCTTCAAGTATCAAAACTGAGATTCAAGTACCAAAACATGGGAAAACGTTCACAAATGAAATTAATGTGGTCTAATTTTCTCAACTGACAGCTACATGAACGAAATTATCAGTAGGACCTGAGGCACATTTCAAAATATCCCCATTTTTCTTAAAATCATCAGTCACACATACAACTAGTAGTTCTGCACACTTATCAAAGCAAATTAAAGGATGGCCATTTTTGTACACTTAACTTTTAATGTAGTGATCCTACATTTCTTTCTTCCTTCCTTTCTTTTTTTCTAATTTCCTACCTTTTTGTTGTTCTGCCTTTCTCCCCCACTTTATGCAATGAATGTTAGAATTTCAAATTGGTATCCAGCTCATTGCAATAATTTGGGATAGAAAGATAGGTGCTATGCTAATTTTACTCTTAAATTTTACAAGGAAATAATTTAATATATAATAATAAGAGCACTATCTAAATATTCAGGAAGATGAAATTATACAATATCTGGTCTCTAAAGAAAAATAGATGATATGCTGTATACTCTGGAACATATGGAAAGCATTTAAAGTAGCTCATTGTGGAATGAAAGTAAAGACTTCAGGTGAAACAGAAATGAATATAAAACCAACTAGGGACTTTGATATAATCTTAATGAAGCATATTTTAGATTATTGTAAAAACATAGCACTAAATCAGTAAAATCATGTATAAATGATGACATTGACCTACTTATTTAAAATGTGTTATAATAGTGTTCTTAAAGCTGTGAAATTCATTGAGATTCACCTTACAAAGATTTGTCTATTAAAATGGTATTGTCATTTCCTGCTGTGTGTATTATTTAGCTTCTTGGAAGTTTAAATCTTACATCTCAATTCAGATTACTCTTCTCATCAGTAGGAATTTCTAGGGAACATTCTGAACTTGAAATCCTCCCTGATCTCTCTCTCTCTCTCTCTCTCTCTCTCTCTCTCTCTCTCTCTCTCTCTCTCTCTCATAATATAAACTGTTTTAAATGATTGACTGCTTTCCTTTTGCATGTGTTTTATATTTTAGTTCCCTTCTAGATCCTAAGGTACTTAGTTGCCAAGATATCATGTATGAATTTGAAAAAAAAGTCGTTCATTAAAAGTCCTAACACTCCAAAGTTGCAAGTTAGGAAATAAGTTATTTGTTTGGAAAAGTCTAGAGCCAATATTTTCTGCTCTGGGCTGCCATAATACACAACCCAATATCTATAACATTTTGGTATTTTACTTTCTTTCTCTCTCACTGGGTATATCACAGATTAAATCTCATTTCAAAGACAAGTAACATGCTTCAAAATTCAACTTCAAAATGTTACTACAAATGTTCTTTTTTTAAAATACAACAAAATTTTCAGATCTATGTTTAATTAAATGGTTAGTAACAGTTCAGTACTAGATTTATAACTTTTAAGTTTTACCTTATAGCATGAGAATACACCAAGTTTGCTTCTATTATTTATTGAATATGATTATGGTAATTATAATTTGGATGGAGTTCTTATTTTTTCTACAAGTAACTTTAGATACATAATGGAGACAAAGATAAGAATTAGTTCAGAGTACAGATAATCTTTTCTGCAAAGAGATACTGGATTAGTATTCAAAAACATGGTTGTATTTGGTGAATGAGATTATTCTTCTCAAAAATATGAAATGTTTCCCCAATTTCGATGAACCATAAAGTACAAATTTTCTTGTGCAGAATTGCAAATTGATTATTAAACTGGTCATTTTTCTGTACTTACTCAAATAAAAATGTTTATTCCTTGTTTATGATTAATGTTTGTCAGTGTTTGGGACCATGATTTGTTCTGTGTAGTCACTCAATGATTCAGGAACAGTAAAAGAAGAATAGCCAAAGGAATATCTTGCCAATATAGAATCCCATATCCAATGAAACTTTCCTCTAATTTTTCAACAATAATCAAGATAAGCATAAGGGCAAGTAGTGGATAGTTTCTTCTATCACTCTTCTTGGTGTCAGCCTGCTAGGACTTCAGATCTAAAAATCTAAGAGACAGCCCCTAATGTATGTCATCTCCAAATGTATGAAAATGTGACATATAGAGACTATGGAATATTATTCATCTGTAAAAATATATATTCACCCTTTTTAGCTTGCATTTGTTTTAAAGCAAATCATGAGGTCTAGTTTAATGTTCTATAAAGGTATTTAGATCCTAGAGCCAAAGTAAGGAAATATCTCAGCTTCCTTCTCTGAGCATAGTGAGGGAAAATTGGTCTGCAAAGCTCAGTTTCCAGATAAGAAAAAAATTTTTTTCATTGTTCAAGCTGTATCATGTTGTAAGGCCTGTAGTAATGGCTTATTAACTGTAATTGAAAAATAATACACTTAGACAGTGATAACCTCCTTTCCTTGGAAGACACTTAAAAATCACCATGTATAATGATGAAATTGATTGTCAGCATGCTTTAAAATCCATTTAAATTTGTATCTGACATTATAATATTAGAGGCTTTCTTGGGAATTTTGTATTTTTGATCCACCTCCTCTCATTTGGTAATGTCATACATACTCAAAGTTTTAAATATTTTTTATTTATGATGAGGGATGTAATATATATATATATATATATATATATATATATATATATATATATATATATATATATATATATATATTCAGTGTATGGGCCCCTTTCAAAATTAATCTGATACATTCAATAGTTAGCTCACACATTCTCTTTGAAATCTAATAGAAATCATACACATTTCTCTTCTAACACTGCCCTTGTGTAGAACTCTCATTTCAATTAAAATGGAAGCTTCATGTATTCCATTACTTGGGCCAAATCATGGCATTATTCTTTGGATGCCTCTTCTCTTAAGTTTTCTACTCAATCTGTACATCATGTGGGCATTGTCTTCAAAATTAATCATAAATCACAGTACTTCAACAATACTTTGGATAGGTAAATCCAAGCTTATATCACTGTCATCTCTTTGATGAGTCAAAATCTAGTTCTTGGGTCTCCCTGCTTCCTTCATTATTATATTTTTCTATATACTTCTTCTATTCTATTCTTGGCCTTTCTCAACCTAATGATAATGGTTCACTTAGAATGCTATATCAAATCCCTTTTCTTTTCAAGCTTCTACCACTGTTACCTTCATGCAGAAATAAATCCTAAAATATAATCCATAAGTTGCTGTCCTTGTGCTATCTGACTTGGTGGTTAATTCAGTTTTTTTTTTTTAGATTTTCATTCAAATTTCATCATTTCAATGATGTTTACCTTGACAAAAATTTAGATTGTCTTCATATTTTCCTTGCATTAATATTCCCAAACTAGTCAGATTTTTGTTGTTTGTTTTACATGTCATTTACTTCTCATTATATAACATAGTCTAATTCTTATTATGTTGTTCACTGTTTCTTCTCTCAAATGTCATTTCCTAATTCCATCTAGGATTCTGCTTAGTTGAATCTTCTTTTCTGTTTGGTTCACTACTGTGTCCCATATAGTTTGACTGGTTCCTAGTCAGTTCTGAAAAGCCTGTTTCTCAAATGTTTGCTCCCAATTTCTGTAATTAAAATCATATTATATATATATATATATATATATATATTTCTCATCAACTCACTCATATCATTTCATGTAAACTGACAAACACCATGGTATCAAAATTAACATATTTAAAGATTTATAAATATTCCATGATATAATTCAGTGTATCTTAATACTTCTCATTCTGATAGCCATTTTCAGTAATTACTTTGGTGTTTTGACAATATATAAAGTGTGTTCTGATGACTATGTGTCCTTCTATTATCTTAAATCTCTTTTCCATCCATATCAATCTCATTGAGAATCATTCCTAACAGTTTCTTTCCCAAATTCATGAATTTTTTTTTAAATTTTCAAATCATATATTTTAAATTTTGAGAAGCATCAAAATTATGTGCATACAAATATGAAGCCATTTGCAATCTTCTTTACTATCTATTAGCCTCTTGTAGAAAATCTACTAGATAGGATCTAGTACTCATTCTTCCACCCACACATACATGCAAAGTGCTTCATTTCCATTTCACCTCCAACTTGCTGCTTGAAACATTGTCACTTTCTCCTGTCTCCTTACAACCATACAACATTCCTTCTCTAATCATCTTCAGCATTCTTTTCATTCAAAGCTAGGCTGATTCCCATAGCTTGACCAGTTCTTTTCTTTAAGTCTATACGCTATCAGGTGACTGATTGTGATGATTACCTTCAAACTTTGGGTTTAAAGTACTGCTTCACGGTTAAACTCAGTGGCATTCCTTTGTTCATCACCCCTCTATGTCCTAAATGTCTTCACTGGTAAAACTAATAAAAAGTATTTTCTACTAACTTTTTACTGATGATAAATTGTATTGCAACATATGAAGCAGTTAAAATCCCTTTTTTCTAAATATGTTTCCTAATATGTTTCCTATTATTAAAGCAGGGTTTCTTAAACTTCCTAATGCTGCAACCCTTTAATATGGTTATAGTGAAGATCAAACATAAAATTATTTTGTTGTTACTTCATAACTGCAATTTTCTACTGCTATGAAATAACAAATATAATGTAAATATCTGGTATGTGAATCACATGAAAGAGTTATTCAACCAAGATAACCATAACCCAAAGGTGGAGGACCAGTGTATTAGAGTATTTGATACTTGCAAATTGTCATGTTCATACATAGATATTTTAAATCTTCTCAGATAAGTTCAAATTCCTCAATTATGGGGATTATGCATTCTAATTACATGCTTGGCGATAGCTAACATCATTCATTTTACATGTAAGACAATCAAAATAATCCATGAGCTGATTGATTTACACTACTTTTACTTTTGAATCTAGACTTATGTATACATAAATGATCTTGATTTGATCTGATCAAGTAAATCTGTGTTCTATGAAAAGGAATGTCCAACTAAAAATGGAAATTTGGAAATACTAAGATTTCATCGAGAAAATAAACCTCCAATGTAAGTATTACTATAGACTCACATTCATTACATTTGTATTTGTTTGTAAATGTACATACGTCTAACACATTCATGTTAAAGATCTCTTACTTAGCCAACAAGCTGATAATATTCCCTGATTCAATAAGGTTGCCGGACAACTCTCCCTCTTATCCTAAATGTCAACTCCATTTCAAACATTCACTGAAACTACAGTAAACACTCTTAATAGTTTAAAAGAAACAAAAATTAAAACAAAACAAAACAAAAACAAACTTGCACTACCACATTTGGCCTATGTATGTTATTAAAGTAAATATGGCACAGAACAATGTTTCACCATGGCACCATATTCTCTCTTCAGTAGTGTACAACTATTGAAAATGAGTCAAAGGAGAAAAGGAAAGACCTTTAAGTATTCGTTTTTAAAGAACATGTCATATTACTATATTTTTTTAATGAAACTTGTACATGACTTTGGACTAAATATGAATTAGAATACTGTTTTAATAGCATTTAGGTTGAGAGCATATATACTAATGCCTATATTTCTTCTTAGTGACATTGCCACCAAAACATATGTTCAAGATTCTTTCCCTTGTGTCATAGCCATTACAGAAATTAGAGGCACAATAACTGGTCTATGTATACCAGATAACTCTATCAACTCTACATAAGCTCAAAGAGCACCTACAAATGATTTAACAGACTTTTCTAGAATGTTAATTTACTTCAGAATCACAAAATTTATATATAGATTTATAAATAACTATACTATGCTCAGACACTAACACACACAGACACACAAACACACAGCACAGAGCTGAGTACTGGAGATACTTTGGTATTTTTATTAAGACTCATCACTGACTTCAGTATTTCATAAACACATACCTTCCTCACCTTTGGATAGGCTTAATAAAGAGCTGATAGTCAATGAATGAAGCAGGAAGGGGGTGCAGAACTTCTGAGCAGTAATAGAAATTCTGAGAGAAGAATTGGGTATAAGAGAATTTACCAGCATGACTTGGTGGAGATCAGACTTACTGGGCTAAAGAGAGAGAGATGTAATGGTCCACTTGGCAGGGCATAGACTAAAGTAGTAGGGTTAATTAAGTTAGATGAGCTAGCTGGCAGGTAGCCTAAGCTAAGGCCTGAGCCATAATAATTATTAATAAGTCTCAATGTCATTATTCAATCATTCGCATTTTCAAGAAAGCCTGGCAACATATATATCTATATAATTAAAATAAATAAAAATAATTTTCTATATTAAAAGACATCCCTATGAAATTTCTTCATTTCAATGAATTTTAAAAGATGACATATACTTTGAAAGCCAGAGGAAAGGGAAATCAATCTAGCCTACACTTGTTAGGAAAAGAACATGTAGAAACTAATCATTTTTACTGGATTGGGGAGTGAGTACCTAAGAGGCACTGGCCACAGTTACTATAATAGAAATAGATGCATATGAATCAGATTGCAAAGGAAACATGAATGATATCATTGCAAGGGATCTATTTATAACAGACTATCCTTGAACAGAATTGGATGAACAAATATCTCTGCCATCTGAGACAAATAAGAATATTTATATTATGAATATATTAGATAAACCATTGGAATGTGAGATACACATTCCACATAATATTACACATAATGGTAATGTATATTGTTCGTATCTGTACCATAGTAATTATTATATTGCCTAATTATCAAGGGTATATTGGTGCTTTATTAGCATTTTATATAAAATAATAACATTTAACAATGTATGATTCATTTTTTAAAGTGCTTCTCAGACATTTGAGACTCCTCTGTTAAAGAAAACTCTGTTTAGCACTGTACTCTATTTTAATAGGTTTATTTGGTTCTCTGGATTCTAACTTCTTGAGTTCTAAATATATTTTGGATATTAGCCCCTTATTGGATGTAGGGTTGTTATCTGTGTGCTACTGTTTTGTCTTATTGACAGTGTCCATGGCCTTACAGAAGCTTTGCAATGTTTTGAGGTCCCATTTGTCATTTCTTGATCTTAGAGCATAAGCCAATGGTGTTCTGTTCAGGAATATTTCTCCTATGCTCATGTGTTCCGACTTCCTCCTCTGATAGATTCATCATATATTGGTTTATGTGGAGGTCCTTGATCTACTTGTAGTAGAGCTTTATACTAGAAGATAAGAATGGATCAATTTGCATTCTTCTACATGCTGACTGCCAGTTGATCAAGAATTATTTGTTAAAATTCTGTCTTTTTTCCACTGGATGGATTAGTTTCTTTGTCAAAGATCAAGTGACAATATGTGTCTGGGTTCATTTCTGTTGTCTTCAATTCTATTCCATTGATCTACCCGCTTGTCTCTGCACCAATACCATGCATTTTTTTTATCATTATTGATCTGTAGTATAGCTTGATGTCAGGAATGGTGATTTTCAGAGAAGTTCTTTTATTGTTGAGAATAGTTTTCACTAACTTGGGATTTTGTTATTCAAAATGTATTTGAGAATTGCTATAACTCTATGAATAATTGAGTTGGAATTTTGATGGGGATTACATTGAATCTGTACATTTCTTTTGGTAAGATGGCCATTTTTACTACATTAATCCTGATAATCCATGAGCATGGGAGACCTTTCCATCTTCTGGGGTCTTCTTCAATTTCTTTCTTTAGGGACTCTAAATTCTTGACATGCATATCTTTCACTTGCTTCGTTAGAGTCACACCAAGATATTTTACATTTTTGTGAGTATTTTAAGGGTGTTGTGTCCCTAATTTCTTTCTCAGCCCATTTATATTTGAGTAGTGGATGGCTACTGATTTCAAGTTAATTTTACATCAGTAGTTTGTAAGCTGTAAGAGCTCTCTGGTAGAATTTTGGGTGTCACTTATGTATACTATCATATCATCTGCAAGTAAAGATAATTTGACTTTTTCCTCTCAATATTAATCCCTTTGTCCTCCTTCTGTTGTCTAAATGTTCTGGCTAGAACATCGAGTAATATACCGAATAGGTAGTAAGTTGTCAGCTTTGTTTTATCCCAGATTTTAGTGGGATTGCATCAAGTTTCTCTCCATTTAGTTTGATGTCAGCTACTGGTTTGCTGTATATTGCTTTTATTATAATTAGGTATGGAGCTTGAATTCCTTTTCTCTCCAACACTTTTAATATGAAGGGCTATTGTAGTTTCTCAAAGGCTTTTTCAGCATCTAATGTGTTTTATTTTTCCTTTGAGTTAGTTTATATAGTAGATTACATTGATGGATTTCTGTATATTGAACCATCCTGGCATTCCTGAAATGAAAGATCATGGTGCTGAATTGATCATGGTGAATGGTTGTTTTGATATGTTCTTGGATTCATTTTGCAAGAATTTTATAGAGTATTTTTGTGTCCATATTCATAAGGGAAATTGGTGTGAAGTTCTCTTTCATGCTAGGTCATTTTTTAATTTAAGTATCAGAGTAACTGTGGCTTCATAGAAAGAATTGGGTAGTGACCCTTTTGTTTCTATTTTCAGCATCCTTAGTCATCAGGGAAATGCAAATCAAAACAACCCTGAGATTCTACTTCATAACAATCAGAAGGTTTAAGATCAAATATGACAGAAGACACTGGCAAAGATGTGGAAAAAGAGAAACATTGCTCCATTGCTACAAGGGTGGTAAGCTGGTTAAACCACTTTGGAAATCATTTTGACTGGATCCTGAGAAAATTGAAATCACTGTACCTGAGGACCTATACACCCCCTGCCATAGACCCAAAAGATGTTCCAACATATAGCAAGGACACATGATCCACTATGTTCATAGCAACTTTATTTATAATAGCCAGAAGCTGGAAAGAACCCAGATGTCCCTCCACAGAGGAATGGATACAGATAATGTGGCACATATACACATATACTCAGTAAAAACAATGACTTCATGAAATTCTTAGGCAAATGGATGGAACTAGAAAATATCACCCGTTGTGAGGTATTCCAGCCACACACACACACACACACACACACACACACACACACACATACACAAACACACATAGTATTAACCCAATAGCTTACAACTCCCACAATACAACCATAGTATTAGTATTAGCTTAGTAGGAAGGAAGACCAGGGTGTAGATGCTTCAGTCCTGCATTGATGGGGAGGACAGGATGACCTTGGGAGGTGGAGGGAGGAGAAACTTGGAGGGAGAAAGGAGGAGGAAGAAATAGGGGAGCAGTATCAGGTACTATGCAGGATGAGAGAGAGGTACAGAGTGTCAAGGAAATCGAATAGAAATTTGTAGTAGCGGGGACTAATGAACTGTGGATAGCCACTGTAGGATCCCAGACACCAGGGAAATGAGAGTCTCTCATGACCCAACAGGGATGATTTTAGCTGAAATGTGCTGTGAGGGGGCAATATAACCTCTAGAGGCCACCTTCAGTTGATAGGCATGCGCCCACCCCGGATTGAAGGATGGGGCCTTCCACCCATCTCAAAGTTTTATTCCAGATATGTTTCTGTCCAAAGGAATTACAGGGACAAAAATAGAGGAGAGTCTGAAGGTAGGGCTGTCCAAGAACCACCCTACCTGGGGATCCATCCTGTCTGAAGACACCAAACACCAATACTGTTGCTGTTGCCAAGAGGTACTTGCTGACAGGAACCTGGTGTGGCTGTTCCTTGGGAGGTTCTGCCAGCAACTGACCAATGCAGATGTGAATGCCTGGAGTCAACCATCAGACTGAGTTCTGGGACCCTGGTGGGGTAGCAGGTGGAGGAGCAGAGGGGGATTGAAAACCAATAGGAACAACAACATAGGCTGGCTAGACAACCCAGGCTTCCCAGGGACTAGACCAACAACCAAGGAGTGTATAGGGAGGAAACCATGGTTCCAGAAACATATATAGTATTTTTGCCTTGTCTATATCAATGGGAGGTGAGGCCCTTGGTCCTGTGGAGGTTTGATGCTCCAGTGTAGGTTGATGCTGGAGCATTGGGGCCAGAGAGGGTTGGGGGTGGAGGAGCACCCTCATAAAGGCAAAGTGGATGGAGAGAGGGCAGATGTGAGGTGGAGTATTTCCAGAGGGTTAACTGGGAAGTGGGATATTATTTGAGATATAAATGAATAGAAAGAGTAATTTAAAAAAATAATGTATAATTTGTTCAAATAAGAATTTATTTTTTCTGGAGAGTAAAAATATCTTTTTAATAAAAGTCGTATACAATTAAGGGCAATGGTAAAATTTAATTAAGTCTTATGCACATTTTAAAGGGTGTTCATGAAGAAATTTTAAATTTTTAAGTTGATCGTGCTGGTTTTTGTTTTTTGATATTTTTCCATAGCTTGAAATTGTATGTAAAGCTTAATTTTCTTAGCTCTAGTTCAAATTTATCAGGGATGCTGTGGCAAGATTTGTCAAATATAATCAAGGAAATTCTTCTGGTTTACAAATAGAACTACCAATTTTTTTCTCATATCTCTCTCATTAAAATTGTCTTTATCAATTTTCTCTAAATAAAATATCCTAATCAAAGATCAATTTGGGAATATTGTAATAACCCCCAACACACCTCACAATAAGAACTCTGATTTGTTCAAAGCATTTTTCAAAAGTAATCATACTGACGAATTTGAATGACAAAAATCATTACACCATTAGAACTATAATTCTCTAATTGATGTATATTTAGAGTGAAATGGCACCTTACCATCAGTGCTGAACATGGACTAGTCTATGAAGATCTCATTATTCTGGTCTTGACCCCTGCTTACACTTGTCAGTCATGTTACTCTAACAGTCATTTTTACTATTATTTAAACAGAAAAACTTCTCCTTTGCTATGTGACCCATGTATGCCTTCTCTGTATCTGCTTCTTTCTGGCTCACTCTTATTCAGGTATAGAGTAAATTATGACCTCATCAGAGATACTCTCTAACTATTCTCCCCTACATAACCATATTTAATGCATACTTATAAATTTTAATTTGACCTTATCATAAGATTTTAATTTTTTGTGTTCTACTTTCCCACTCAGACAAAAGTGCCATAAGAGAAGGGTTATTTTTCTGATGCACTTGAGCCTTTATATCCCAGATACCTGAAGAGCATCCTCCTTTCTCTCTTCTCTCTCTTCTATCCTCTCTCTCTCTCTCTCTCTCTCTCTCTCTCTCTCTCTCTCTCTCTCTCTCTCTCTGTCTCTCTGCATGTGTGTGAGTTAGTATGTGTACAAGTCCATACATATTCTGAATAAGTAAACTGAACTATGATACAAATATGTAATTCTATGAGAAGAAATGATAAATTTTTAACAAGAAAGCATGAAAATATAAATGTGTAAGGTAAAAAATGGAAGAAAGGGTTGTTGGGGTTGTTGTAATAAATCATATAATTCACTAAATATGAAACACATAAATACTTTTTTTTCCATTATGGCAGTCTGAAGAAATTTTAGAGCCATCTATCTACCAGTTATAACTGAGGACTGAACAAATATGCAAAATTTGTATGTGTGAAATATCTGAACCTAGAATGCATTTCAGTAAATTGTTGCCCATTTTTCTTGAACATAGAGTTTAATCCAGAATATTAATATTAATATTAATCAGGATATCCAATTTTTTACTTCATTCCCCTACTTCTAATATAGAAAAAGCATCATAGCTTCTAGCAATTACTATTACAGTATTTCCAAATCATGTACAAATTTGAGTAAAGGGGAATTTCAAAAATGTTAAATAATAAAGATGGGAGGTAAATAAGGACATTCTCAAAATTTTTAAATGATTGTAAAGCTAGTAATAATGATATTTATTTTCCTCAATGATACTCGAGCTATCCTCTCTGTCTTTTCTTATAAAACAGAACATAAAAACACACTATTTTCAGCGGTGAAGGAAATTGTAATATATAACTAGAAAATTAATTTTGTTTAATATGATACAAGTATATTGAACGCTTTCAAAGTGATGAATACTATGGCCCTGGTTGCATTATTTATACTAAAAATGAAAGGGAGAGATTTTTTTAAAATATGCTGAAATTCAATGTATTTCAGTATGAAGTTGAAAGCTTTCTGACTTTTTCTTCAATAACATTGGCTTACTGAAGCATCTATTCTCCAAACATACATACATGATGAGACTACTGTATTTGAAATCATTTCTTATTTAGAGCAACCATGGAAATAGTTACTTGAAAAGGCCTATAGTTTCTTGTTGTATTGGAATTTCTTCTTTTTGAAATTCTGTCAGTTGTATTACAAGTTCTCTTAAAGTTTACATTACCAATTACAGGTTTTCTCAGCTGTGCAATTCTAAAAGTAATTTGTGAGAATATTTTTAAATATTTTCAATTGTTTTTATTCTGTTTTATTTTTATTATGTATAACCTATACAATTTTTGTTTAAAATATACTAGACTCTGTGTATATGAAGACCATACTGGTTCAGATTCAGAATTTGAACAGTGTAAAACACATAACTAACCAATAACAACAATGGAAAATATTGTGGAATCCAAAGCACTGTTACTTAGAAGGTATATCTAGATTCCAAATGTTTATAAAATTTAGCACATGCCACAGTGACCATTGCTGAAGTAAGGGTATCTCCAGAGCATGGCTCAGGCTCCCAAGGCAGACATAACTTCTTTAAGCAAGCACATTGCATTATGTGCCTGACTTAAAATGTTCAGTGCATAATATCATCTGTAGGTTTCACATTTATTTCAGTAAGACATTTTTTTATTTAATTATCTTCCTTCCCAGCTCTACTTAAACTCTCCTCTTACATATCCAAGGTCAGCGAGGCATTTCAGAGAATAATGGGAGATGGAGGAAGGGTCTCTGTGAGGTAGAACTTGGAGGGGAAGTGTATGGGATGTAAACAAATAAATAAATATAAATTGAAAAAAAATATCCTCCCACATCTCCTGGTGTGCATGTTTTATGTAGAAAAACCATCCAATGATATTACCATATATGTGTACAAGGTTTTGAAGATTAAAAGTCACAGACAAAGCTATAAGGATGAAATATTTGTGTACTACATCTATGCTCACGTGAACTATAAATGGAACAATCCATCAATGACAGTCCTAAAAAGGTTATAGACACATAGACTTTGTTCTTTAAGCATATAATCTCTAGTCGTCAAGAACAGATTCTAATGAGACTTAATAAATGCACTTACTTTTCTACTGAAATCAAGACACATAAAATATGTTGCTATATGTGTTTTACAAAGTGTACTCATAGTACTCTCATAATTAATCACATTTTCAAATCTAGCAATTAATCTATAATCTGTATATTACAGAATATAAGTGCTTCCTACACAATATTACAGCAAAGGTAGTCATTTTATGTATGTTTTATCTATTCATTTATTTACTCAGTCACCAAGATCAAATAACTATTTATGAAATAGATGCCCTATTTTATGGGTCCTACTTTCACAGCTAATGCATTCACTAGAAATAATGTCTAAATTAAATAAATTCACTAGTAACCTGACTTTTATCTAGATTATCAGATAATATTGGAGTAACAGTCTCCAAGCCAACTGGAGATAAAACTCACAGCTATGCTATTTTCCATACCTAAGTTCTTTATGTTTTACTTTCCCCAATCTTTATTTTCCTTACTTATAAAACAAGAATGATGATACTACTCACATTTTACAAATGATATGAAGACAAAATAGCTTTTATATGCAATGTGTCAGTTATATTAATAATTATCATCATTATATGTTACTTGTCTTTTTTTATATTACTTGAAGAATGAGGGCTAGATACAAACTTTAAACACTACTCTGCATATTAAGTGCTTTGTGACTGTCTCATTTTGTAGAACATTACATTGACTTCTTTTGCTTTTGAGAAATATCTCATTATTTATCTATGGACGTCCTGAAATTCTCTATGTTAACCAGGTTGTCCTCGAGCTCACAGAAATATCCATACATCTGTCTCATGAATTCTTGGAGTAAAAGCATATGCCATCATGCCTAGATGAACATTATGTTGTTACTAAGCAGTAAACAGAATCCCATAGAATCAAATTATTTTGAAAACTCTTGTGCTCTTAATTTGATACTAAATTTTTCTCTGTATGCAACTAAATCTAAAACTTTATTCTTTATTTAAATAAGATTTACTGTTTTCAAAATAGCTACACCTATCTATAAATACATTAATATTAATTTCTTATTCATTGATAAAATTTAAAATTGAATGTCACTGCCAATAAATACTCTTCCAGATCTGGATTTAGAGACCTAAGACATCTATATTTTCATTTGTGTATTTGTATTAGGTTCTTAAACTTGGCACAAAAAGATAAATAAATGGTGACCTAATTAACCTGTTTTTAACTGTATTATCTTAAAATAATTAAAATTTTTGACTTCTAGCTTAGCAATTATGGTCTTTGCTTGTTTGAAAGTGTTTGTCTGTCACTCTGCTCACCATTTACATATGGTTCACTGATAGTGACAAAGTTACCATCACTGCATATGGTTCATTAACAGTTGACAGCTGTCAGTAAGACAAAACTATTCAAGCCCTTCTTCAGCCATGAGGTGTCAACAAACAGAGGAAATAGACAATATGAAGGAACCACCTGCCAGGGTCATTTTCATATGGCAGGAATTACCTTCTTGGCTAGTGTTCTATTCTGAGACAGAAAAGATAATTCAGTTCAAATTATGAATGTAAAGAAAATGGCTGTATGAATTATCTGCCTGGACATTAGATATTAAGAAATATTTGTTTCCTGTATTTTTGCGTCTCACTTTACCCATTTCACAGTATGCATTTGCTGCTGTGGATAAATATTCTTGTTGTAGCAACAATTAGAAACAATATTCATGTTGGTGAAGCTATGGGAACCTAGTAACACAATTTAAAATAGTAGAAGACACATTGACTAGAAAATTCATACCTAGCACTCTAATGAAAATGATGTAGACATATTACAACCAAAAGAAAAATATGCATATTCTATTGAAATGTTACAAAAACTACAGTCACCAAGTGATAATTGTATTAGCATTGATATAGTTCATTTCTAATAAAACTCATATAGCAACCAATTCTCTGGTTCAATGGATTTTATGGTCATATATGAACCATCTTTTACCAGTGTCATTATGAATACTGAAAAAAGATAGAAAAATGACTACACAGGTTGTACTGAAGAAAAAGAAGATTGCAGAAATAGGAGTGAAATGGTGCTATCTATAAATTATATAGCCAATGTTTAAAAATGATTGATTTACCTATTTATAGACTGACTGTTTTATCATTACTGTACTGGTGATAGAATATGTGCATGCTATGATATATCAACATACTAACCCAACTACATCTCCAACCATCCAATTTCCTGTTCATTTTGAGGAAAGGTGACACTGAGTTTCTAGGGCTGGCAGTAATCTGACTCAGTAGACTTATCTATCTACTCTTCAATCAAAAGAGTGATTGAATTTACATCACTCTTTTATCAGGATTATAAGTAGCCTTACTCCACCAGGCAAGGCTCTGGTAAATGCTTTAAAATGGTATACTTGTCGGTCCTATACAAATGTTCTCTGATGAGTAATTCTTAAATGGAACCCCAGGCACAGAACTCCAAGGAACAGCAATAAACTACAGGGAATAATTTTTAAACACTTTAAAGTAGATACAAAGAGTTCAATGAATTTTCATAATGAACTTAAACACAATAAATGCTTTAGTGATGGTCAAAAAGAAAAAAAAACACAAACTTTAAGGCTTAATTAAATAGTAAAGATAATATAGGATGTGAGAACCAAATTCAATAAAGAAAGAGAAATACTGAATATTAATCAAGATGAAAAGATAGAATTGGAAAATCAACTATCCAACTAGAATGGCTCAGGAAATGAAATATCAGAACTGCATGATAAAGTAGAGGAACTAGATCTTGGAGTAGAAGAGATGTAAGAATCCCATATCAATGACTTAGTTCAGCCTTTTAACAATAACATAAAACAAAACAAAACAATACAAAACACCCTCCTGAAACTAAAGAGAGGTATATCCATAGAATCATATAAGGCACACAGGACACCAAAAAGATAAGAACAGGGAAAAAAACTCCCCATATCCTATCATTGTTAAAACATTAAAAATACTGAAAAATAAGAATATTGAATGCTGCAAGAGTAAATTCATAAATCATATCTAAAGAAAAAACATTAGAGTAGCTACTAATTTCTCAGTAGAATCTATGAAAGCCAAAAAGTTCTGAATCAATGTACCCTAATTTCTAAAAGACCATGATTGTCAACTTGGACTATTATATCTACAAAATGTTCTGCTGTATTTGACATGTGAAGAAAAACATTACATGATACAAACTACAAAAAAATTCATATTCAACAACTCAATCCTAAAACAAATCATAGAAGAGATACTTCAGAATGAAGAGATGAATAAACAGAGCTAAGACTACAAAGCTATAATTGATTAAATACAAATCAGAAAGAACACACATGATAAATGAAAAGAAAACGATGGTCCCAGACCCCAATTCCAGCAGATCCACCCCTGGGTCAACAACAGTCCATCTCTACTAGAAAACCAACTAGGCCAGCTGCCCATGGACTTTCTCCACTCTTTCTATTATATTGGGTAGATCCCTCCCAATAAACATACAACAAAGGCAAACTGAGAAATGTGAACCTAGACTGATAATCACCTCAAACTCAGATTCCTAGGTACCATCATAAGAAGACATTGAACAATAGCCAAGTCAATATATTACTACCAGACACCAGGCATCCTACTACAAGAAGCCCTTAATATTCCAGGAAAAATGAAGCACAGGGAACAAAAACCTTTAAGCCATATTTATGAAGATGATAGAGGTCTTAAAAGAAGAAATGAATAAATCCCTTAAAGAAATCAAGGATAAGACAAATAAATTTTGGAGGAAAATTAATAAATCCTCTCTAAAAAGCCAAGAGAAAACAGTTAAAGGAAACAAATAAAACTGCTTAATATCTGAAAATAAAAATAGTAATAATAAAGAAAACAAAAATGGAGGGAATCCTGAGAGTGCTAAATCTATGTAAGTGAACAGAAACTATAAACTCAAGCATCATTAACAGAGTACTAGAGGTGGAAGAGATATTCTCAGGCATTGAAGCTACAAAAGGAATACTAGTTATATTAGACAAAGAGAATGTTAAATCTAAAACAAAACAACAACAACAAAAAACTCCTAAGGCAAAACATCCTCAAATACCCAGAAAATATTTCAACCATATCTTTGAAGAAAAATTTCCTAGCCTAAACAATGAAATACAATGAAGGTACAGGAAGATTATAGAATACAACCAATATACTGGACTAGAAGTCAAAGTCCCATCATGGTATAACAATATAAACAATAACGATACAGAGCAAAGATAGAATCTTAAAAACTGCAAAGGAAAAATGTAAGTAACATAAATGTAGATCTATTAGAATTACACCCAGCTTCATGGCAGACCCTAAACCCATAATGAACTGGACAAATCTGCTTCAGACTCTATGATACCACAGATGCCAGCCCAGACAACTATATCGAATAAAACTTTCAATCACAATAGAATGAGAAAAGAAGATATTCCATGATAAATTCAAATTCAAACAAATGGAATTTTACAGAAGGTTCTAAAAGGAAAAACTCAAACCAAAGATATTAGATACATCCATGAAAACCAGGAAATATATAATTTCAAGACAACAAAACCAAAAGAAGGGAAAACACATAAATACACACACACACACACACACACACAGCCACCACCATCAGCACTACAACCACCAGTACCAGCAGCAACAACAAAAACAAAAGCAACATAACAGTAATTAACAATAATTGGTTATTGATATATCTCAATATTAACTGACTCACTTTCCTCCCAAAAAGACAGAGATTAACAGAATAGATGCAAAACAAGATCCATCCTTCTGCTGTGTACAAAAGACAAAACTCAACATCAAAGAAACTTGACATTTTCTTTGTTGATATTACTTTGAGTAAAGACTGGAAAATGATTTTCCGAGCAAATGAACCTAAAAAAGTAGGCTGGTATATCTATTCTATTATCTAACAAAATAGACTTCAAACCAAACTCAATCAAAAGAGATGGGAAAAGATGCTTCATACTCATCCAATGAAAGAACTGAAGACTTGGGCATAATTTCACACACCTATGGACACCTGATGTTTTTTTATAAAGGAGCCAGAAATATCTAATGAGACAAAGAAAGCATTTCAAAAACTGGTGCTGGTCTAACTGGATAACAAAGACACTAAGATCAACAAATAATAATGGGACCTCATGAAACTGAAAAGCTTCTGTAAGGCAAAGGACACAATCAATAGGACAAAATGGTAGCATAAAATTTCACCAGCTCAACATCTGAAAGAGGGGTCATATACAAAATATATAAAGAACTCAATAAAATAGACTTTCAACAACTAAATAAGCCAAATAAAATGGAGCACAGTTCTAAATAGAGAATTTTCACCAGATACATCTCGAATAGTTGACAAATACATCATTAGCCACTAGGGAAATATAAATGAAAACTGCTTTGAGATTCCATCTTATACATGCTAGAATGGCTAAGGTTTAAAACACAAGTGACAGCTCTTGCTAGCAAGGATATGGGGCAAAGCAACATACCTGCATTGCTGGTGGGGAGTGGAAACTAATACAATAAATATGGAAATCAGCATGGCAGTTCCTCAGTAAGACAAGAATAGATCTACCACAAGACAAGTTATGCTATTCTTGAGCATATACTTGATGGGTATTGCATCCTACCACAATTATACTTATTCAGCTATGTTCATAGAAGCTTTATTCATAATAGTCAAAACTAGAGAAAATCTAAAAGTTCTTCAAATGAAGAATGGATAAAGAAAATGTTGCACATTTATACAATGAAGTATTACTTAACTGTTAGGAAAAAATGAGATCATGGAATTTTCAGGTAAATGGATAGAAGAAGAAAAACTTCATCCTGAATGAAACAACCCGGGCCCCCAAAGACAACTATGGTATATACTCACATTTACGTGGATATTAGCTGTTGAGTAAAGGGTAATGAGACTAAAATTCACAGACCCAGAGTGATCAAGTAACAAGGAGGGCTTAAGGGGGGAAAATGAATGTGGTCTCTCTGGGAAGGGAACTAGAATGTACTGGCTGGTTTTGTGTGTCAACTTGGCACATGCTGGAGTTATCACAGAAGAAGGAGCTTCAGTTGGGGAAGTGCCTCCATGAGATCCAACTGAGGGGCATTTTCTCAATTAGTGATCAAGTGGTGAGGGCCCCTTGTGGGTGGTACCATCTCTGGGCTGGTATTCTTGGGTTCTATAAGAGAGCAGGCTGAGCAAGCCAAGGGAAGCAAGCCAGTAAGAAACATCCCTCCATGGCCTCTGCATCAGCTCCTGCTTCCTGACCTGCTTGAGTTCCAGTCCTGACTTCCTTTTGTGATGAACAACAATGCAGAACTGTAAGCTGAATAAACCCTTTCCTCCCCAACTTGCTTCTTGGTCATGATGTTTGTGCCGGAATAGAAACCCTGAGTAAGACAAGAATAAATTATGTGGGTGGACTGGAGGCATATGGGTATGAGAATAGGAAGGATTGAGAAGGGCCGGGAGGGACTGAGGGAGAAAGTAAAGAGAATGCAATTAAGGGGCGTTTGGGACAGCAATGTGGAAACCTAGTGCTGTAGAAACTTGCACTCCTGGTAATGCAGGATATAGAAACCAAACTGGCCATCTTCTGTAATCAGGGAAGTCATCCCTTGGTGGGACTGGGACACAAACCAAGTCACAAAATCTTTGCCCCCCCATGTTTTCCCTGCAAAAGGTGCTGGGGCAATAGTGGTCAGTGTATGGGAACAGCCAACTAATGGTTTATTTAAATTGATTCTCATGCTGTGAGACAGGGCCCTTGACTAATACTTTATGGATAACCAGGAGCCAGAAACTGATATTCAAGAGACCAAGGATAAAACCAAAGAAGATTTGCCAGACAGAAAGGTAATGAAATGATTCCTAATGATATTCTGCAATACTCATAGTCTAGTCTAATGTTCACTGAAGAGGCTTACTTCAGAAGCTGATATGAGCAAAAGCAGAGAACCTCAGCCATATATTAGGCAGAGCTTTGGGAACCCGAGAGAAGTATTGGGGAGGATTTTAGGAGACTCTCCTATATAATCATTATATCACAGGACATAGAATCAATTAAACAGGGCTCATAGAGGCTCACAGAGACTAAAGGGGCAACCAAGGTCTGTTCTAGGTCCTCTGCGTACATGTTATAGTTGTTTAGCTTTAGTGTTACAGGGGAATTCTAACAGTGGGAATGGGGATATTTTTTACTCTTTTGCTTGGTTTTGGGTTCCTTTTCTTCCTACTGAGTTGCCTCATCCAGCTTTGATATGATGGTTTGTGTCCAATCTAATTTATCTTGTTATGTTATTTTTTGGCTGATATTCCTGGGAGTCCTACAATTTTCTGAAGATCAGGAATATATATATATATATATATATACATATATATATATATATATGTATATATATATATATATAAAGAGAGAGAGAGAGAGAGAGAGAGGCAGACAGACAGACAGACAGACAGACAAAGACAGACAGAGAAAGACACAGAGAAACAGAGAGACAGACAGGAAGTATAAGTGGCATTTGGGGAAGTGAAAGGGGAGGCTGTTGTAGGAAGTATTTTATGAAATAAAATAGATAAAAATAAAATACTGAAATAACACCCAACTTTCAGTAATATATTTAAACATTTGTGGCTTCAATACTATAACCAAAACATATAGATTGACAGACTGAATTAAGAAATAAAATCTGTATATCTGTGTAAGACACTCACCTTAGTTTTAATGATAGGCAACATCTTAAAGTAAAAAGAAGAAAAGAACAAGTACTACAATCAAACAGTACTGTGAAAAAGTCACCTTTCCCAAAATATAATAAAATACACTTCAAACTAAAAACTGGAATAGTTAATCATGAAAATATTGCTATTCTAAGCATATATTCACCATACTGTACCCAATTTCCTAAAATATGTATTACTGAAATTGAAGAAACAGACTATCTTCAATCAGTTAGCAGTAGGGAACCTAAATAACCCAGTTTCTAAATTAGACAGGTCATCTGTACCAACAATAATCAGAAAAATATCATAATTAAATGGCATCATATACCAAGTGATATTAACGGATATCTACAGACTATCCCACTTAATCACCAAATGATATATATTTTACTCAGTAGCAAACAGAAGCTTCTCTAAAATAGACTATACATTGGTATACAAACATTTTAACAAATTCAGAAAATAGTGAAATAATTATTTATCCTTTTATAATAAATAAACTGTTTCATAATAAACTTTAAATCAATTTCATAGACTGTATTCATCCTGAACAAAATGCAGTAAAATATAAGGTGACAGCAAACAAATATAGGGACTAAAAACTCATGAAAATTAAACAGCTCACTAATAAATAGCAGGTGATGAAGGAAGAAATCATTAAAGAAATTTTAAAAATCCTACAGCTGAATATAATAAAACATCTCTATCAAATTAAAATTATACTATGAGCAAAATTTATACCTGTAGGTGCCAACATTAAAACATAAAAACAAAACAAAACAAATTAATGACTTAATGGTATAACTCTAGCGTTTGGAGAAACAAGAAAAATTCAGGAGATAAAATTAATGACACAAACAAAAAACTAATACAAGAAATTAAACAATCAAATAACTTTGTCTTTTAGAAGATAAATTACCTTGGCATACTCTTGTTCAAAAGAAAACTAAAAAGACACAAGCAGAATCAGAAGTGAATGGGGGAACATTACAACAAAAAGCAAAGAAATCCAGATATAATGGAGTACTATTCAGCCATTAGAAACAATGAATTTATGAAATTCTTAGGCAAATGGATGGAGCTAGAGAATATCATACTAAGTGAGATAACCCAGACTCAAGAGGTGAATCATGGTATGCACTCACTAATAAGTGGATATTAACCTAGAAAACTGGAATACCCAAAACATAATCCACACATCAAATGAGGTACAAGAAGAAAGGAGGAGTGGCCCCTGGTTCTGGAAAGACTCAGTGAAACAGTATTCAGCAAAACCAGAACGGGGAAGTGGGAAGGGGTGGGTGGGAGGACAGGGGAAGAGAAGGGGGTTTGCGGGACTTTCGGGGAGTGGGGGGGCTAGAAAAGGGGAAATCATTTGAAATTTAAATAAATTATATCGAATAAAAAAATTTTGAAAAAAAAATTAAAAAAAAAATAAGTAGATACTTTAAAAACATATAGTCTACTAAGTTGGACAATGTAAAAGAAATGGACAAATTTCCACATTCCTGTGAACCACAAAAGTTAAATCACAATGAGATCTACAACCTAAATAGACTCGTGACAAATAAGGAGGCTGAAACAATAACAAAAAGACTTCCTACTTAAAAACACAGGTCCACATGGATTCTTCAAAGAATTCTATTAGATTTTCTTTTTTTCAATATTCCTTATTTACTTTATGTTCATTGGTGTCTTGCCTGTATGTATCTTTTTAAATGGTTTGGATCCTGGAGTTAGAGACATTGGGTCTCCATGTGGGTGCTGGGAGTTGAACCTGGGTCCTCTGGAAATGCAGCCAATGCTCTTAACCATTGAGCCAATTCTCCACCCCCTATTAGATTTTCAAAATATATCTATAGCCAAATCTTTTTATTCAAAGAAAGAGAAACAAAAGAAACACTCATACATACCAGTATTATTCTATTTTCAAAACCAAGTAGAGCTTCAACAGAAAAAGAAAATTACAGTTCAATGCCCCTGGTGAATTGTGAGGAGCCATAATGGAACAAGCTAATATACTATCAGGTAATCATCCTGAAATGCCTGCTTCGTATTATTATATAATCTTCTACAGGTAAGCCCCCATTCAGTAAGGCTGTGTCGGACTAATTTTAGGAAAGATTCCTGCTATTAATATGCTTTTCTTATTATTATACATTTATAATAATCAATAAGTAATAGCACACCCCTTTGGAGCAGATCTCTGCAGATCCATGAAGATGTACTGTCTCATAGTGATGCTATGTAGACAAATAGGTGACTTAAGTTTTAATGATAATCCTATAAGAATTTCTAAAATCATATTTGTGTAAGGTGAAATCTCAGGGTTGTTTTGATTTGCATTTCCCTAATGACTAATGAAGTTGAGCATTTTTAAAGGTGTTTCTCTGCCATCCGAAGTTCTTCAGGTGAGAATTCTTTGTTTAACTCTGTACCCCATTTTTTAATAGGGTTGTTTGGTTTTCTGGAGTCTAACTTCTTGAGTTCTTTATATATATTGGATATTAGCCCTCTATCTGATGTAGGATTGGTGAAGATCTTTTCCCAATTTGTTGGTTGCTGATTTGTCCTTTTGATGGTGTCCTTTGCCGTACAGAATCTTTGTAATTTTATGAGTTCCCATTTGTCAATTCTTGATCTTAGAGCATATGCTATTGGTGTTCTGTTCAGAAACTTTCTCCCTATACCGATGTCCTCAAGGGTCTTCCCCAGTTTCTTTTCTATTAGCTTCAGAGTGTCTGGCTTTATGTGGAGGTCCTTGATCCATTTGGATTTGAGCTTAGTACAAGGAGACAAGGATGGATCAATTCCCATTCTTCTGCATGCTGACCTCCAGTTGAACCAGCACCATTTGTTGAAAAGGCTATATTTTCTCCATTGGATGTTTTCAGCCCCTTTGTCGAGGATCAAGTGGCCATAGGTGTGTAAGTTCATTTCTGGATCTTCAATCCTGTTCCATTGATCCTCCTGACTGTCACTGTACCAATACCATGCAGTTTTTAACACTATTGCTCTGTAGTATTGCTTGAGGTCAGGGATACTGATTCCCCCAGACATTCTTTTGTTGCTGAGAATAGTTTTAGCTATCCTGGGTTTTTTGTTATTCCAGATGAATTTGATAATTGCTCTTTCTAACTCTGTGAAGAATTGAGTTGGGATTTTGATGGGTATTGCATTGAATCTGTATATTGCTTTTGGGAAAATGGCCATTTTAACTATATTGATCCTGCCAATCCATGAGCATGGGAGGCTAAGATTAAAAATTCAGGAGACAGCAGGTGTTGGCGAGGATATGGAGAAAGAGGAACACTCCTCCACTGCTGGTGGAGTTGCAAATTGGTACAACCACTGTGGAAATCAGTCTGGCGGTTCCTCAGAAAACTGGGCACCTCACTTCCAGAAGATCCTGCTACACCACTCCTGGGCATATACCCAGAGGATTCCCCACCATGTAATAAGGATACATGTTCTACTATGTTCATAGCAGCCCTATTTATAATTGCCAGATGCTGGAAAGAACCCAGGTATCCCTCAACGGAAGAGTGGATGCAAAAAATGTCGTATATCTACACAATGGAGTACTATTCAGCCATTAGAAACAATGAATTCATGAAATTCTTAGGCAAATGGATGGAGCTAGAGAACATCATACTAAGTGAGGTAACCCAGACTCAAAAGGTGAATCATGGTATGCACTCACTAATAAGTGGATATTAACCTAGAAAACTGGAATACCCAAAACATAATCCACACATCAAATGAGGTACAAGAAGAACAGAGGAGTGGCCCCTTGTTCTGAAAAGACTCAGTGAAGCAGTATAGAGCAAAATCAGAACAGGGAAGTGGGAAGGGTTGGGTGGGAAAACAGGGGGAGGGAAGGGGACTGATGGGACTTTCGGGGAGTGGGGGTCCAGAAAAGGGGAAATCATTTTAAATGTAAATAAATATATCAATAAATTTAAAAAAATTAAAAAAAATCATATTTGTGACTATTAAGCTCTTTTATAATGGGACTTCTACTAGGTCCCTTTGTGATAGTCAAAACTTCAATGAGAACCCTGCCAGTCTCCCAAGTGTCACAGGTTAATTGCTCTTAGATGGCAAGCAGACTTTCTCCTACTCAGAGCACATTCCAAGAGGTTGAAAACAATTATCCAAAGGTCGTTAAAAAGGGAACTAGGATTTATTATAGGCAACAGGACAGAAGATAAAACATTGACTGAGTTTATTTATACAAAACTTTACTTATAACTTACAGTTTTAAACTTTGTACAAACCAGTAGAGAATAAGGGCTATATATGACTAACTTACAGTCAACAGCATCATAAATGGAGGAAAACATGAAGCAATCTCATTGAAATTAATAACAAGATAGGAATGTCCACTATCTCCTTCCCTCTTTAAAACTGTGCTTAAAGAATTAGCTTGAGCAATAAAGCAAGAAAAGAATAGTAAAGTAATAAAATTAGATAAAGAAGTCAAATAAGTCCTGTCTGCAGATGATGATTTTATGCATGAGATCTCAAAAGTCCAGAAATTTTCTAAAAATTATCAGCAATTTCAGCAAAGTTTCAGGATACATTATCAATTTAGAAAACAATCAACAGCCTTGCTGTAAATAAACAAACTGAGAAAGAGATCATGGTACTACTCCCGTTCATAATTGCCTCAAAATAAACAAATTATATTGGTTTAACCATACAAAGAAGGTCACCCACATCTATAACAGAATCTTTAAATCTCTGAAGAAAGTGAGCATGACAATAGAAAATGGAAAGGCATATGTTCATGGAATGGTAGAATTGTTATTATGAAAATAAACATCGTACCAAAAGGTATTTACAGATTTAGTATAATCCCAATAAAAATCCCAATCCTATTCTCCATAGAAGTAAAGAAATCTACCTTCAAATTCATTTACAAATACCTCAGACATATTCAGATAGCTGAGACAAACTTAAGGGACACAGAAAATAGCAAAAGTAGAAGGATTGGCATATCAGTCCTCAAGCAATATTACAAAGCCAGAGTAATACAACTAATAATTTTAAAAAACAGAATAGTATTACCACAAGACCTGATGTGTAGACCAATGGAATCAAATAGTATATCACAGCATAACTACACATAATAGCAGACATCTGATATTTGATAGATGCCAAAAATAACCTCTGGAGAAAAGATAGCACCTTCATTCAAAAAATGGTGCTGGGAAAAGTTGATATCCAAGTGTATATGAATGCAAATTGACCATATCTATCACCTTTCACAACAACAAGCTCTGAATGGATCAAACTTAAATCTGAAACGTGAAGCATGTTATATGTGAGTCATATAGTAGATTTATTGATTGATTGATTGATTGATTGATTGATTTAAGATGAAATGTCAATGCTATTTTACATGCATTTCCCTAATTGCTAGGAATGAAAACTATTTTTGAGATAATTTTTACCCATTGAATACAAGAGTCCTTGTGCAATTAACAAGTGAGACCTACCAAACACTAAACTCTGAACAGCTTAAGAAACACTCAAGGACAGAAAGAGAAAGTCCTTACAACTAGAGGAAATCATTGTTGGATTTTCTTCTGAAAAGGGACTGATTTACCACATGTATAAAGACCTCAAAAAAAGAAAATAAAAGATTCCAACAGATAAATGATTCCGTTCAGAAAATGTCCTGCAGGTCTTAATAGAGTTCCCAAAAAAAGAATATAAAATGGGTAAAAAATATCTTAAAAATAGTTTTCATTCCTAGCAATTAGGGAAATGGATATAAAACAGCATTGACATTTCATCTTAAATCAATCAATCAATCAATCAATCAATCAATCTACTATATGACCCACATATACCAGTCACTGACATGTGCCCATAGGACTTGATATCCGTCTTCACAGATACTTGCTCAGCATGGTTATTGCTGCACTCTCCATTAGATTAGAAATGGGAACAACCTAAATGTCCTTCAATAAATTAATATGGAAAAGGTGGTACATATGCTCAATGGAATACTATAGAGCTATAAAGAAAAAATATGTAATAAAGTTTGCAGAGGTAAATGGATGGAACTAGAAAGTTTTTATTAAAGGAGGTATCTTGGCTCCCAGAAGGCAAATACTGCATATTGTCTCTCATCTGTGATTGCTAACTTCAGCCCCTGAAATATAAATGTATAATATGAAGTCATTGTAAAAAACAGAAAATTAAAAAGCCATCACAGGATGGGGCACTATAAATAAATAGCAACACATTAGAGATTTCAAAGGAAATTGAGTAAAGTGAGGATATGCTTTAAACTGAGATGGGAGAGGACATAAAATACAGAGGAAAAAATAATGTTACATTAAGGATTTTTGAAAACCCATTGAAATCATATTATTATTATTTATTTGCCACAAATTACACATAACACATATAAGGTAATGTGTATGCATACATACTACAAATGAAGTTATAACATTTGGGTTTACAAAACTCTACCCAAGAGCCATAAACTATATAAAAACATTCCCAATACAGGTCATGAGAAACCCCATTTTTAGTTGTTTATCAGGAGAGTTCAAGTAACTCTCAAAACAATGTAAGCTTTTGCTGTTGGCTTTAATTGTATCCCATGAGCTGAACATTGTATTCTCACTCCTGAAGACGCCATGCAATTTAAACACGAGACCAGATGACCTGAGCTGAATTTGGTTTTCAATCTTCTTCACTAAGGACTAGCTTTTACAGTACCTGAAGCTGCCATACAAGCATTCAAGAGATAAAAGCTTGAACCATCTTTGAACCACAACAGTTACCAGCATAACATGTAAAGATGCAATAGTTGCATACATACATTTTCAGTAATTGGACAGATAATCATGAAGGCATAGAAATGACTTCGCTTTTACTTTTATTCTTGATTGGCTACAAGAAACATACCTAGTTATTCATATTCATTTATGTCCTTCTCTCAGTCTCTTCTACCTTACTTTGCTAAGAACATTTGCTTAATTGGGCAGAATTTAATGATACAAAACTGCTTAGGACAGTGGATTTGACATGTGTGCTGTCACATGTGAGGAATAGAAAGGAATTTGGGGACCATTTGGGTTAACATCTTTATTTGATTTTAAGAAAACTGAATCCCAGCAATGTTGTATGTTAGAACCCATCAAATTCTAACAGAGTCATCACTAGATGTCAGGCTTTTGTAATTTGGGATGTCCACATGTAAATGCCATATCTCTATCAATGAAGCTATCTCAAAATGTTATCTTAATGATTTCTCTCCACTCAGCACTTTAAGGAACTTCAAAAATAGAGAAGAAACTGAATGATTGTTCAATACTAAGCAATATTTATATGAAGAAATGGAAAGATCTGTTGAAGAAAGAATAGTTTGAATACATAGTTTTTCTGAAATTTTGTTGGAAAATAATGTTTTGAATTATTATCTCTAAACTGACAATTCTTTCATCTGGATGATAATAATCAAATACCTTCATTTTAAATAATGTATTTCATACTATACCTCATTAATCAAATAATGATAACCTTTAAAATCTAAGTATTATATATTTATAAAACTCTTAAAAACACATTATCATCTCATTAGGCTCTAAAAATCCTTTGAAGAAATTTAATCCTCCTTGGAGATATGTCTCAGAAAGATACTAGCTACAAGGCACATACCTAAATGTAATAAAGGCAATGTATGGTAAGCCTATAAGCAACATAAAATTAAATGGGGAAACTCAAAGAAACTCCACTAAAATCAGGGAAAAAACAGTCTGTTCACTCTTTCCTTATCTATTCAATATAGTACTTGAACTTCTTGCTAGAAAATAGGACAAATAAAGGAGATCTGGGGAATTCAAATTGGAAAGGAAGAATTTAAAGTATCAATATTCACATATGATATGATAGCATACATAAGGGGTCCCAGATCTATTCTACCAGGGAACTCATAATGCTGATAAATACCTTCAGCAAAGTGGCTGGATACAAGATTGACTCAAAAGAATCAGTGGTCTATTTATATACAAATGGAAAAGGATATGAGAGAGAGGTCATGGAAATAGCACCCTTCACAATAGCCACATATAATATAAAATATGTTGGGGTAACTAACCAAGAAACTGAAAGACATGTATAATAAAATCCTCAAGCCTTTTAAGAAGGAAACTGAAGAAGACATCAGAAGATGGTAAGAACTCCCATACTCATGGATCAGTAAAAATAACCATCTTACCAAATGCAATCTACAGATTCAATACAATCCCCATAAAAATTTCAATATATTACTTTACATACCTTGAAAGAACAACACTCAAACACCCAACATCACATTGAAGAAAGCAACAACAACAACAAAACAGGGTAGCTAAAACAATCCTATACAATGACCAAATAGAATTTTCACCATCCCTGATTTCAAGCTGTACTACAAAGCTATAGTAATATAAAAAAAAAATCATTATCTTGGTTTAAAAACAGATAGGTGGGTCAATAGAATATAATTGAAGACCCAGACATAAATTCACACACAACTATGCCCACCTGCTTTTTGACAAAGAAGCCAGAAATATACAATGGGAGTGGGAAAGCATTTTGTAAAAATGATGTTGGTCTAACTAGATGCCTGCATGTAGAAGAATGGACATAGATACATATTTATCACACTGTACAAACCTCAAGTCCAAGTGGAACAAATACCTCAAAAAAAGAACAGATAAAATAAACCTGATAGAAGAGAAATTGAGTCATAGTCTTGAGTGCACTGGCACAGGAGACAAATTTATGAACAGTACACCAATAACATAGGAAATAAGATCAATAATTAATAAATGGTACATCTTTAAACTGAAAAAAAAATCTGTAAGGCAAAGGACACTGTCAATGGGACCAAATGGCATCCTATAGAATGGGATTAGATTTTCACCAAATCCACAACTTACAGGAGGCTAATATCCAAAACATATAAAAAAACTCAAGAAACTAAACGTTAACAAAATAAATCCAATTAAAACTGGATATAGATATAAACAAATTTTCGACAGAAGAGTATCTCATGGCTGAGAAATACTTAAAGAAATGTTCACCATCCTCAGCCATCAAGGAAATGCAAATCAAAACTGCTTTGAAATTCCATCTTACACCTGTCAGAATGGCTATGATCAGAAACACAAGTGACAGCTCATGCTGACAACGATGTTGAGCAAGGGAAATTCTCTTCCATTTCTGGTGGGAGTGCAAAATTGTACAGCCACTTTGGTAATCAATATGGCAGTTTCTCAGAAAATTGGAATTCTACTTTACCACCACCCAGTCATACCACTCCTGAGCATATACTCAAAAAAAGCTCCACCATACCACAAGAGCACTTGCTCAACTTCTTCATTCATAGCAGCCAGAAACTGGAAACTACCTAGACCTCTGTCAACCAAAAAAAAAAATGTTTTTTTTAATGTGCTACTTTTACACATTGGAGTATTATTTAGATGTTTCAAAAACTGGCATCAGGAAATTTTCTGGCAAATGGAAATATACAAATTTATACTGCGTGAAGTAACCGAGACCCAATTAGACAAGCATGGTATGCACTCACTTATAAGTAGAAAATAGCTGTTAAGTAAAAGATAATCATGCATAAATTCACAAACCCACAGAAGTTAATTAAGAAGAGGGCTTAAGTGGCGATGCAAGAATCTCCTTGAGAACAGGAAATAGAACAGATTTCAAGGGTAGATTCTGAGCAGGTGGCAATAGGAACAGGAGAGATCAGGTGTTTATGTAGGGGAGCGGGAGAGTACCCGGAGAGAAGACTAGATTTGAGGGCAGCTTTTCAGGTTGGGATAGAAACCTAGTGCAATGGAAACTCCATAGACTCTACAAGAGTGACACTAGGGAAGTTTCCTAGTCATGGGGGACAAAGTGTCTGAACAAGCCAACCATTGTAACCAGACAAAGCCTCAAGTGGAGTAATGGGTACACCAACCCAGCAACAAACTTCTGCCCTACAGTTTACCCTACTGTAGGATATGTGTGGACTGGAACTTACACAGTTGTCAAAGAGACAAGACAGAGTTCATCCAGCGATCAATAGGGCAGTAACAGAACCCTACAGCCAAATATTAAGAGGAACTCAAGGAGTCCTGAGGAGAAGAAGGAGGAAAGATTGGAGGAGCCAGAGAGATAATGGACACCGCAAGAACATGGCCCACAGAATCAACTGACCAGGGCTCATGTGAGCTCACAGAAATCACGGAGCCTGTATGTGTTTGAACGAGGTCCTCTGCATGTATGTTATGGTTGTTTAGCTTCATGATCTTGTGGAACTCCTGATAGTGGGAGCTGGAGTTGTCTTTGACTCTTTGGCTGCATTTAGGATCACTTCCCTCCTACTGGGTTGCCTTGTCCAGCCTTGATGTGATGGTGTGTGTCTGATCTTAGAGCTTGTTTTACCATGTTTGGATTTTTGGTTTATATCCCTGGAAGGCCTGCTGGTTTCTGAGAGGAAAAATGGGTATGAGGGGGTAGGGAAGTGAGGGAGAATGACTGGGGGAGGGAAGAGAGGGAAACCTGCAGTCACGAAAATCTAAAATGGCAACAGATTTATCATTAAAAATGTTTAAAAGCTTAAGACACAAGCCAAACTTTGAATGAGTTAATATAAATCAAGATATTAGCTAATAATACCTCTATAACTATCTCATTAGCTAAAAATTCATAATTCACTCGCATCTTGCTCATATACAAGTAAGGAAATGTCTACACATATTTGTAGAAATAGAAGTGGCATGATTTTTGTTTTAAATAGTCTATCAATAGTTACATGAAAACATAAGACTAATATCTTTTATCCAAACATTGGTCACCTTTAATTCTCTCCCAAAGATAAAGAATTATTTAAAGGCATGTGCTTAAATGCATGATTGTGAAAATGTATAAGCAAAATAAATTGTGATTTTTCACTAAGGAATATTATGCACCTATTAAGGCAAAAGTGTGGCTACACAACAAAAGAGCCCAAAATAACTGTGCCATCTCTGTTGACACACATAGATTCCCACGTGTTACTACTGAGTGCTAAAAGCAGGATGTAGAAAAGACAATATTGTATAAAATTTTTCTAAAAGGTGATAAAACTCTTATTTCTGAATGGGTCTGTGATTCTTAAATATAAATATAAGACTACTGAGGGGGAAATGGAAGTATGCACACTTGGTTGCTAATGTATTCTGACTTTAATTGGAGTGGCTATAAGGAGCAGTAGATGTGTATCGAGGGGGAAATAAAGAAAGAAGCAGAGTATAATAAAAAGCAAGAAAAAGAGAACGAGAATGTTTTGATTCAAGTTAGGCATTTGTGTGAGATGATATATCCATAAAAGAAATTAAACAAAATATTTAAATCTAAATTTAAATACTATTCAGGGAAAATTGTACTATAATTTTTTCATATTTTTGTTTGTTTGCAAGTCATTTTGTGTTAATGTGTTTAGAATATTAAATAAAATTACTTCCATCATTTGGTACCACAGACAATAAGCACCACACATAGACACAGACAAAATTACACACACACACACACACACACACACACACACACACATTGCTAGCCTGTGGTTAATTGCTAGTCTGAGTTGAACTTAAAGCTGTTTAAATTCCTATAAGTGTTTCTTCCTTTCATAGCTGTTCAAATACATATTTTACAAATGTAAATTTATGAAAGAATTATCCTTTATAGTTGGTATAACTACATCACAGTAGAAACTGAGGAAATAGTTGTTGAATTTTCAGAATAAGGAATTAGTTATGATTTTAAAAGAATTATTAAAAATCTAGTTTCTGGAGAGGTTTAATATATAGTAAGGTTTACTTCACATTTTTTACTATCATCTTTTTATATTAATAACTCAGAAATAACCAACATTTAAGAGAAACAAAAAACTGTTAACCTAATTTCAGCATTACACAATAGATACAGATACTGAAACATCAAATGTTGTGTTTTAACATGTGTTAATTTTATATTTTTGCAGAAATATTTTTTCAGTAAATACTTATTTTATTATTTTTGAGAATGTTTACATAAGAACTGTGTTTACATCATTTCTACCCTATACTTTCTCTTTGAAAATACTCTCCACTTCATTTCAACTTCATGACCTCTTCTTCAATTATTATGGCCATGCACATAAATACATATGCATATATTATCTCTTTGGTAAACAAAGAAGGCCCAAGAATATTAAAATTATGATTAGAGTTTGTAGATATAGCTTAATGGTATAGTGTTCATCTAGCATATTTAAGGTCCTGAGTTTGATCCTCAGAAATCCAAGAAAGGAAAAGAAATTGAGACAAATTTCTGGGCCAGCTCTAATTGAAAAGCAGTAAATGTAGAGGGCTTTTTATTGGATATTTTATTTATTTACATTTTAAATGTTATACCCTTTACAGATTTTCTTCCAAAAACCCCCTATCCCATCTCCTCTCCCCCTGCTTCCACCTCCCTGCTCTCTCACTCCCCTACACTGGAGCATTGAGCCTTCACAGGACCATGGGCCTCTTCTCTCATTTATGCCCAACAAGGCCATCCTTTGCTATATATACAGTTGGAGCCATGGGTCCCTCCATGTGTACTCCTTGGTTGGCAGTTTAGACCCTGGGAGTTCGGTTTGGTTGATATTGTTGTTCTTCCTATGGGGTTGCAAATATTAGAAATAAATCTAAAAATATTTTAAAAATAAATAAAAATAAATAAAAAAGAAATAAATCCATGTTCTGTAGTTTATTATAGTAGTGTTATCAGTAAAAAATATGAACTATGCAATTTGTTTGTCTTGTTCTTGCAATCAATAACTCAGTGATCTTTGTGTGTCCTCTATACTATCAAGTTTACAGGAAGAATGTCACATGAAATCCCAGCCCCTACCAAAAGCTGATTTTTACCTACTGTTAATAGCAAGGTATGATTAAGATCAAAAGCAATGTATTCTTTATTATTTGCGCACCAATAGCTATAAATTTTTGTTCTTAGCATGAGTAGTGTATAGAGCATTGCATTCATCCAAAGCATCTCCCACAAACAGATTTGAAGCTTGGAGCCAGGATCATGACCAAGTTAGATTTAGCAAGACATTAGGAGACACATAATGTAAGGCCAAGTATTTATTTTAAAGTTGTTAATAAGAATCAGTAGAAAGCAAACACTAAAGATCAAGAGGAAATGTTGGTTAAAGCAACAAAGATCAAAAATAGAATATAGGAAGTCATAAGAGATCAGAAGGAAAATAATAGCTGTGTATACTCATAATGCATAGAGTTTCCAAGAGAAAATGAGCATCACCAGAAATCTACTTGCTTTTTTTCCCCTAGTAAGCAAGAAACTCTACTTCTGCCAATTAACCCAAGATGTGAATATCCCTAATTGGTTGATAAGAACAAGAATTAAATTAAATGGATTAAAACCTCTCATCATATGAATTACAACCCATCTATTAATTTGTTAACTATTTCATATTAATATTTGATTCTGATTTTTAATCATCCAAAGAAAGATTCGCCATCATTCTACATTTATCTTAGATAACAAGCACAACTTTCATTAACTGTAGTGAATTCTTCTGAGTCCAATTAATATGCTAAAACCTCCCAGTTCATATTGCCTATGTGTTGACCTGTGAAATCTTCATATTTTTAAATTAGAAGGTGGCTTAGGAAGCAATATCCTCATGCCTGCCTGGCAGATTAGGCCAGAGTGAATAATATGTTAAGTCAATTTCCAGTGGAACAAAACAGGAGTGATGCGTAATTTATTAAATTAAAATACCTAGCCAGCCTCCTTGCAAAAGGAATGTGATTCACATTCTCCAGGTTTACAGAAAGAGCATACAGAATAGTATAAGAATACTAATACTGCAAAATTAAAACAAAACAGCTGATTAGTAGTGGTCTATAAGTGGAGACAGAAAGTAAAGTATAACCGGAGAGAGTTTTCTGGTTTTGTGGGCAACAAAACTGAAAAAAAAAAGGAAAATAAGGGGGGAAATGGGGCTGAGAAAGGTAGTGCAAAAAGAAAACTGGAAACATGCCATCATAGGAGCCCTTCTGCTAGAATGCAACAAACAGAGCATGTTCAACAATTGAAACGGGGCAGCTCTTCCATTAGAGATGGAGAACATGAACTAAGTCAGAAGTCCTAACAATTCATTTTGGAAATGCATTTCCTCAACAGGTAAACAGTTACTTAACCAACATCTCTTGTCTTACATAATTGAATATTGATTGAAAAGATGCATTTAGTGCCTTCCAAGTGAAATAGGCAGGCACTGCGCTGAGAAGGACTCAATAGATGGATCACAGAACAGAGCTTCCTGCTGACAAATGAAGAGTCTAAAGTATGTGTTCATCAATAGTATAAGCCCTGCTGCTTCCTTCTGTAAGTCATCATTGTTATTCCAGACACTAGCAGCCACAATAATTCTATCAAATTCACTTGAACTCAATTCAGATGAAGAAAATTAAGAAGATTCACCCAATTTGATTCATGAAATACCTGCAAATAGGGAAAGTGCATTTTACTGCCACTCTGAAAAGGGCTTTGTCAAAAACATGGGTTCCATTTTAGCCTTGAAACCTCTTTCCCTAGAGTTAATTGTTACATGAAATAGCATCATCTTTTGACAAAAGCATAATGAGATAATGGCAATAATTTATAAAAATCAACAATCTATAATTCTTGCAAATTTGAATGGGCAGCACATATGCAGATGGCTCACACAAAAAATCATCACTAAAGACATACACATTTTTTAAGTAAGAAAAAAAAGACTGTCTTGGTAATTTCCTGTTGGATAGTAAAACAGAGCTTTGGCAAAGCTGCCTTGGGAATGGTTGTTTACCACTTGGAAAGGGTATCAAGCATGTACTGGATATGATGCAATGTCACAGAACAGCATCAGCTGTGTAGTTGCCAAAAATGATATCAATCCCTACTGCACAAAGAAAGATATTGTTAAGAGTACCATTAATGAGGCACACATTTTTTTCTTCCAATTTTCTACTATGGAAGTAAGAGATCAAGGCATTAATCCTAGAGAAATTACCCTTCTAGAAATAAACAACAGCATCAACAAGAAATACTTCAAAGTATTTTGTGCCTCAAAGATTTTAAACATACTAAAAATTAATAAAATTGTAAAGCAATTGATGAAATTGAAAAGTTGCACCTGACACTATATAGACAGATTCAAATATCTTTCTGTTTATTCCATTTCAGATATCTATTTTATAATATCATGTGCTACCCAGCAAATATATGGAAATATGATTTATCAATTTAAGCAACATCAATTGCAATATGAATAGAGCTTAAAATGAATTTTTAGACAAAACAGATTCATGCACACATACATGTAAATAGTAATTAATGTGTATTTACTCAGTTTCTCAAAGAATTTACTAAAGTATATTTTAATCCAACATAATCATATCTTGTACTTATCAATGATTATTTATGATTATCTGATTTAAGTCTTTCATATGAATATTTTGTAATAGATTTTTGATACTCTGTGTTGCTTAATAACCCTTATTAAAGTTTATAATTACTTAATGCTTTCAATAAAAACCAAAGTGACTCATATTTAATTTGTAGTTTATAAATGTCCACTTCTTTCATTATCTATACCATTACTACATAAGACATGTGCAATTATCCCTTATATACACTATGGAAAATCTGGCTTTAAAGCAACAACTGGAATAGTTCAGAGCCATGGAGTAAACAAATAGCAAGGCTGGGAGTCAAAAAAATCTACAATTTTTATTTAAAAATTTGCACCCTCTCTCTTTCTACTTTTGTGTTAGCAACTATCTTAAATATCCTGCCAGAATATCACCAATGACAACAAAAAGATTGATGAGTATTTAGCAATTACAGCCCATAGATTAACTAGATTAACTACAAAATGAGTATCTGACAATAACTCATTAACAGAGTAAAAAAATATTCTACAAAGTGATAGGGGTGGAGAGAAAGATGAAGAAGACAGGAAGAAGGGGGGCTTTCATTCACTTATAAAATATTTGTTGAGTGTTAGCTATACATCAGACTTTTCTAAGAACTTGGGATATAACAGTATCCATGATCTCTTCTCCTACACTGTATTAATAAATATACACATCACAATCATGGTACTGCTCAGTGGCATTAATACATTACCATACATGTGCAGCAGGTGTTTGAATAGTTACTATGGTTAAGAAGACTTTCCTGAGGGAATTATAGAGAAGAAAATAAGAGAAGTAATTTGTCTTATCCTGTTTACAACAATAACTGTTGGTTCAACAGCCCGAGGTGGTTTGGGTTACAAAACACAAAGAAAGTTAAAATGCATAAAGATGCTGGTGAAAGTATAATACAAAGAGAGATATATAATATGAAGACAGTGGAAATAAAGCTGGAGAGATATCTGGCACTGAATCTCTTAGGATTATATGAAAGGATTCCTTTACAGAACAATGGGAATCCAGTGAACATCTTTTGAGTCTTTAAATGTCTTTAAAGATGACTATAATTTTGAAAAGATGAAACTGAGGAAAGAGATAGGATCCTAATGCAGTCATCTGATAGAAGATAGGAACTCAGATTATGGTGGTAGTGTTGAAAACAAACGAAATGATCACAAGCAAGAGAAATTTAGCACATCGCCAATATTCCTTTATTAATTAAATATATTTTTTATTTACATTTCAAATGATTTCTCCTTTTCTAGATCTCTACTCCCCGAAAGTAACATAAATCCCCTTTACTCCCACTGTTATCCCACCCACCCCTTCCCATTTCTCCGTTCTGGTTTTGCCTTATACTGCTACACTGAGTCTTCCAGAACCAGGGGCCACTCCTCCATTCTTCTTGTACCTCATTTGATGTGTGAAGTATGTTTTGGGTATTCCATTTTCCCAGGCTAATATCCACTTATTAGTGAGTGCATACCATGATTGATCTTTTGAGACTGGGTTACCTCACTTAGTATGATGTTCTCCAGCTCCATCCATTTGCCTAAGAATTTCATGAATTCATTGTTTCTAATGGCTGAATAGTACTCCATTGTGTATATGTACCACATTTTTTGCATCCATTCTTCTGTTGAGGGATACCTGGGTTCTTTCCAGCTTCTGGCTATTATAAATAGGGCTGCTATGAACATAGTGGAGCATATATCCTTATTAAATGCTGGGGTATACTCTGGGTATATGGCTAGGAGTGGTATAGCAGGATCCTCTGGAAGTGAGGTGCCCAGTTTTCTGAGGAACCGCCAGACTGATTTCCAGAGTGGTTGTATCAGTTTGCAACCCCACCAGCAGTGGAGGAGTGTTCCTCTTTCTCCACATCCTCGCCAATACCTGCTGTCTCCTGAATTTTTAGTCTTAGCCATTCTGACTGGTGTAAGGTGAAATCTCAGGGTTGTTTTGATTTGCATTTCTCTGATGACAAATGAAGTTGAGCATTTTTTAAGATGTTTCTCTCCCATCTGAAGTTCTTCAGGTGAGAATACTTTGTTAACTCTGTATCTCATTTTTTTAATAGGGTTATTTAGTTTTCTGGATTCTAACTTCTTGAGTTCTTTTTATATATTGGATATTAGCCCTCTATCTGATGTAGGGTTTGTGAAGTTCTTTTCCCAATTTGTTGGTTGCCAATTTGTCCTTTTCATGGTATCCTTTTCTTTACAGAAACTTTGTAATTTTATCAGGTCCCATTTGTCAATTCTTGATCTTAGAGCATACGCTATTGGTGTTCGGTTCAGGAACTTTCTCCCTGTACAGATGTCCTCAAGGGTCTTCCCCAGTTTCTTTTCTATTAGCTTCAGAGTGTCTGGCTTTATGTGGAGGTCCTTGATCCATTTGGAGTTGAGCTTAGTACAAGGAGACAAGGATGGATCAATTACCATTCTTCTGCATGCTGGCCTCCAGTTGAACCATCACCATTTGTTGAAAAGGCTATCTTTTTTCCATTATCACCAATATTCTTAATGATTACTGTTGTGGGTATTTACTGGTATGTTAGAAGTTAAGCTTATGTTTACAGTACTGCTTATGTAGCCTATAAGGAAACATGATTTCAGTAATTACTCATAGGTTTCTCATTTGATGGACAAAATGAATAAAGGAGGAAAGAGAAGAAGATGAATTGTGTTAAGAGCCAATTATGTTTTGTTATTTTTGATATGCTGAGAGCACCATACCTTTGGAGAACTTAAAAGTTTCTAGATCTCAGATAGAGGTCTGGCTAGATAGAAAGACATCAAACTAATTATGCTTGGTTCCAAAGGCAGGCAGTCATAATAATTTGTCATCATGAACTTCTAATTCTCTGTTCTTTGGGGTACAGAATAAGATTCAACATCCTACCAGATTTATCATTCAGGGACTCATCAAAAACAGAGGCTATACTAGGCTTAATGGGGCATACCTTTAACCACAGCACCCAGGAGGCATAGCAAGCTGATTTCCTTGTGTCTGAGGCCATATTGGTCTATAAACTGAATTCACCAGATAGTCAGAGCTACTAAATAAGACCTTGCCTCTCAAAAACATCCAGAGGCCATATTAACATAGCCCACAAAATTTAAATTTTACTTTTAAGTGTGTGTGCATATGTTTGTGTGTGTGAGTGTGTGTGTGTGTGTGCGCGCGTGCGTGCACATGCATGCATGTGCACACAAGAATAATTGTGTTCACAGAGGCCAAAAGCGTCAGATATCCCTAGGGTTGTAGTTACACACTTTTCTGACCTGCCCTACATAAGTGCCAGGAATTAAACTCAACCCATTTGCAAGAGCAGTATATACTCATAACCTCTGTGCCAATCCTTTCATCCCTCAAACCAGGATATTTAATACAGGAAATTGTTTGCATGTGTGCCCCAGGGCCTGTGAGGTCAAAAGGAAAAGCAAAAACAACCAAGGAGTCTTGAGGATAAGAGGATCCAAATGGGGATTATTATTATCAGATCCCTGAAGTCACCCGCAGAAGCACAGAAGCTCATGGTCCATCAGGACTGTCTGGTGGGAGATGAGTAAGAGCAGTCACTGCAGCTGAATATGCCATCTCAAACAGGAAGATGGATGGGCAGAATAATCTGATTTATCCACTTCTCTGCCTCTCCATACTTTCAAGAATACCTCAAAATAGTCTGAACTCTCTGCAACAGACAGAAAGAAAATCAGGGAAATACAGTGTTTGTGACCAAGAACCATGGTTGATAAGTAAGTGTAAAGGGCATGAGAACAAACTAGCACAGTGGGACATTCACTAGTTTTGATTCATGAATTAACAAAAGAAGGAGGACAACATTTTAGAGAGAACATTTAATTACAAGCAAAAAAAGTCTCTGATGCCCTTTTTCTTCTACCACAATGATCAGTACCATTCTAAAATAATGGCTGTTCTGGCAACCAGGGTCACAGAGTGAATACTGCATGGAGCAGCATCTCCAGTTGACCAAAAAAGAAAACACATCATTCAGTCTAAGTGAAAAATAGTCTGATTTTTCCCCTCTCTTTAAGCCACTGAATCTTTTTAAGATTTTAGAACTGTTTGCTACTTAAAGTTAACATAACCTGTGCTCAGAGATTTGAAAATTAGAATTAATTAATTAATAATTAGGGTGAGGCCTCCTCTTATCCTTGGTTAGTTGTATCACTAATGAAATTGAAATATAGAAGGATTATACTCTCCATTGTCCAGTGGAAGAATGTTGACTAAATCACCTGCCAACTACAGTTTTAAAGACAAATAATGTGTAAGTTTCTACACATTTGTACATTTGCCATATCCTGTCCTCTTTTTGTTGTTGCTGTTGTTAACAGCTAACCTTAGGTAGCATAGATGTCTCTACACTTAAAATTTATGTCTGAACTTCAGGAAGAAAATCCTAAATATTGAATAGAAATTGTGTGCTTTTAATAAGATTTATGAAATTTCACTTTTGGGGAGTTAATTAAGGTTTTTTTCTGATGTTTCAAATATTTGTAAATAAGAAAAAATGAAGCACAGGACATCATCCAGCATTTTAAATGTTTACATCCTACTTCCAAATAGGATGTTATTTTTGATTAAATTATATAATTACTTTTGTGTAGTGAATGCTAAACAAGGTGAAGCCTGTTGGAATTATTTAATAGCTAATATGAAAACTCTTTAATTCCTTTTTACGCACAGATGACCATTGAATCAAATACTAATTAACCCATGTATTAGTAACTGTTCTCCTTGGTGTGATCAAGCATCTTATAACCACCCAACCCAGTTCTTCATAGAGCTAGAAAGAGCAATGCTCAAATTCATCTGGAATAACAAAAAACCCAGGATAGCTAAAACTATTCTCCACAGTAAAAGAACTTCAGGGGGATTCAGTATCCCAGACCTCAAACTTTACTACAGAGCACTAGTGATAAAAACTGCATGGTATTGGTACAATGTCTGGCAAGTAGATCAATGGAATAGGATTGAAGACCCAGAAATGAACCCACACACCTATGGTCACTTGATCTTTGACAAAGGAGCAGAAAACATACAGTGGAAAAAAGATAGTCTTTTCAGCAAATGGTGCTGGTTCAATTGGAGGTCAGCATGCAGAAGAATGTGAATCGATCCATTCTTATCTCCTTGTACTAAGCTCAACTTCAAATGGATCAAAGACCTCCATATAAAACCTGACACACTGAAACTAATTGAAAAAAAAACTGGGGAAGACCCTGGAGGACATGGGCACAGGGGCAAAGTTCCTGAATAGAACACCAATAGCTAATGCTCTAAGATCAAGAATCGACAAATGGGACCTCATAAAACTACAAAGTTTCTGTAAGGCAAAGGACACTGTCAAAAGGACAAAATATCAACCAACAGATTGGGAAAGGATCTTCACCAACCCTAAATCTGACAGAGGGCTAATATCTAATATATACAGAGAACTCAAGAAGGTAAAACCTAGAGAACCAAATAACCCCATTAAAAAGTGGGGTACTGAGCTAAACATATTTTTCACATGAAGAACTTCGGAGGGCTGAGAAACACCTTAAGAAATGTTCAACATCATTAATCATTAGGGAAATGCAAATCAAAACAACCCTGAGATTTCACCTTACACCAGTCAGAATGGCTAAGGTCAAAAACTCAGCAGACTGCAGTTGCTGGCGAGGATGTGGAGAAAGAGGAACACTCCTCCACTGCTGGTGGGATTGTAAGATGGTGCAACCACTTTGGAAATCAGTCTGGAGGTTACTCAGAAAACTGGGCATGGCACTTCCGGAGGACCCTGCTATACCACTCCTGGACATATACCCAGAGGATTCCCCAGCATGTAATAAGGACACATGTTCCACTATGTTCATAGCAGCCCTATTTGTAGTAGCCAGAAGCTGGAAAGAACCCAGGTATCCCTGAACAGAAGAATGGATGCCAAAAATGTGGTATATTTATACAATGGAGTACTATTCAGCCATTAGAAACAATGAATTCATGAAATTCGTAGACAAATGGATGGAACTGGAGAACATCATACTAAGTGAGGTAACCCAGTCTCAAAAGATCAATCACGGTATGCACTCACTGATAAGTGGATATTAACCTAGAAACTTGGAATACCCAAGAAATAATCCACATATTAAATGATGTCCAAAAAGAACAGAGGAGTGGCCCCTGGTTCTGGAAAGACTCAATGCAACAGTATAGGGGAATACCAGAACAGGGAAGTGGGAAGGAGTAGATGGAGGAACAGGGGAAGGGAAGAGGGCTTATGGGACTTGCGGAGAGTGGGGACCCAGAAAAGGGGATATCATTTGATATGTAAATAAAGAATACATCGAATAAAAAAAGAATGTATCTTAGAACTATCACTTGAACGTCTATTGAAAAAAGTGAACAGGATTTTCACATGCCACAGACTTTAATTGGTACATTCTCCTCTGGAAGCTGAAGCAGAAGGTTTGGGAGTCTGAGGCCAAACTGGGTACACAGTAATACTTTGCTTTCCAAATGCAAACAAATATTTAAAGTATTGGAACTGAGTTCACACAGTATGACAGTGTGGTCACATTTTTGACAACACTAATCCCATAAGGTGCTGCACGGAAAAGAAACAGCTTGAAGTCTCAGAGAACATATATGGTGTATCATTCTATTTTCCATTCAGAAGATATTCATTGTGACTCTATGAGAGTTTGTGTCATGAAACTTATAGTACAACAACAGGAAGAGGCTCAGTAATTGATAGAGAGTAAATACTAACTAGAGATAGATGAGAGATCGATTTAAAAATTTATATATAAAACATCCATATATAATATATTTCATTTGTCAAGTGGCAATAAAATCTGCATATGGTTAGCTTGTAAATGCAGTAAGCAGGATCACTTTAAGGAATAATTACCATGCATAGCTCACTCAGCTTCCTATCTTAGTTTCATTACCTACTTTTTCCTGAGGTCTTACCTTAGACACATACATGAGCTCCCCCTATCTCTGGGCCTATCCCTTATAGAAATTTCACATCTTACATTAGATCTAATTACAGAGGTCTGGGACCTGCTGTCTACTTCCATACAGGAATTGTCTGCATCACAGGGAAGAAAACATTCTGTTTCTCAGAAGGGCAAAGGCATTCTCTTTCTTTACTGGAATGTGAAACAATGGATTTTGCTAAATAGGTATTTCATTCTTCCCACATATATGGCACATGGCAGAGCTGAATATATGTTGTTGTTACAGCTTCAGTGTAAATATGGAATCAAACCTGGAACATGCTTGTCAACAGTAAGTTTATCATCCCTTATCCTCCACACAGGAGCTGCTAAAACTCATCAGCGATGGAAAGCTTTCATGGGAACTATCTGCATTCAATAATGTAATGTCTATTTGCCTTTGGCATTTATGAATACCTAGTTGTTTGCATTAGTCAAGTCAATGTGTAACAATACCATATGTCTATTTGGAACTCGGGTGATGTGGTTTGAAAACAAAATATACCACTATAAACTTTTGTGTTTGAAAACTTGGTTCCCAGCTAGTTGTAATATTTGAAGAAATTCGGGAATCTTTAGGAGATAGAGCCTCATTAGAGTACATGGGCCACTGAATGGAGATGAACCTGGAGTCCCTACAGTCTTATCCTACTTCCTAGTCACACTCTGCCTCCTGACTGTGCATCAATGTGATCAGCATGTATCTGTTCCTGATGCCATGCTTTCTCCAGCAGGATGGACTGTATCCCCTCCAACTCTGTATAGAAATAAACTGTAAGCCCCTTTAAAAAAAGAAATATGTATTCGTTTTCACCCACAGTTTTTCTTAATATATTTCATCATGTCGGAAAATGAATGGATGCAGTTGGATCTATGGTCATGACAGCATGTGGTTAGAAGTCCTCACCTGCTTGTATTACAAGCAATCAGGAAGAAGAGCAAGAAGTATACTCATGCTCAATGGGTGATTAGGTGATTAAACGATTACAAATCTGGGTAAGTTGACAGTGAAGATTAACTACCACATGCTATTAGGAGGAGGTACCATAGGGTATGAGACAGACCTCTTACTTGGACCTCTAAGGACATATAGTAAGAATATAAACTATCTTGGTTATTTTGATATTTAAACATAGGTACATAAGTTTGGAGTGAAACCAAGTCTATTGTTGCTTATTAAAGACATAATGAGAGCTACAAATGAAAAGTGAACAAGATTGCCTAGGAAGAGAAAATAATATTCTCTAGGAGAAAATACTTTCAACAGAAACAGAAAATTAAAGGAAACAGTAGGAAAAAACTAGGATAATTTTTTTTATCACAGCATGAAATCTGAAGCAAGTACTCCATGAAGAGAATGGTCAAGTGTCTGCTGCTGCAAAGACATCGAATATGAAAGATGAATGAATAATTTGCAGTGGATTTGACAACAAAATAGTCATGATCTCAGTAGGAAGATGTTCATATAATGAAGATGAGACTGAAATGGTTTGGGTTGAGGAGAGGGTACGACTTTGAAGGAAGGAGAAGAATATGAAGAAAGCACAATGGAGAAGAAATGTCAAGCCACATGAGACTGTGCAACAACAATCATTTCAAAAACAAATTTCAAGACCCATGTCTGCCAATGTAACACTAGTGGTAAATAGTAACTCACAAACTACATTTATTTAGAAGGGTACTTGATAAGGCAGTATAGCAATCAAATTTGCTGTAAAACGTGAAGCTTTTTTTATGTGTGATTTTCACAAAGAAAGACAGACAAATGGACTGGAAGAGAGAGAGAGAGAATAGACTGGAAGAGAGAGAGAGAGAGAGAGAGAGAGAGAGAGAGAGAGAGAGAGAGAGAGAGAGAGAGAGAGAGAGATGAAGAAGGAGAAGGAGAAGGAGGAGGAGGAGGAGGAGGAGGAGGAGGAGGAGGAGGAGGAGGAGGAAAGAACCTTATCCTGCATTTCACTACTTGTTAATGCAGAGAATTACAGAGACCAAAGTTTGCATGTGATCTTGACTATAAGAGTCACTTGCGTACCATAAAATTATCACTTAAAATTCAGTATGCTTCTGCGATAATTAAACTTGGTCCTGGGCTGATAAGATGCTATTGGGGGTTAAAAATGTTAGATATGCAAGATTGATAGTGATCTGAGTTCTCTTGAACCCATTATAAAAGAAAAGAACTAATTTCTAACAGTTGTCCTCTGACCTCCAACCAGCATGTCTTCTCTGTCTGTCTCTGTCTCTGTCTCGGTCTCTGTCTCGGTCTCCCTCCTTCCCTCTCTCTCATACATACACATATTTACACACATATACTTACACACACAAACACTAATAACAATAATAAAATTATATTTTCAAGTTGGTTCTACAGGTAGAGACATATGGACCTATCAGACTATCAGAACATAATCTTTCTAGAAAATCCCAGCTAACCTATGATTTTCAGGTTTTAGTTCCAATTGCCTAATTTTATATGTCTAGAAAAATCACAAATAATCCAGTGAAGACTCTTGTAATATTTTCCAGGAGCAGGGCCCCTTGTGGGTGGTGCCATCCCTTGTCTGGTATTCTTGTGTTCTATAAGAAAGCAAGCTGAGCAAGCCAGGGGAAGCAAGCCAGTAAGCAAGATACCTCTATGGCCTCTGCAACAGCTCCTGCTTCCTGACCTGCTTAAGTTTGAGTCCTGACTTCCTTTAGGGATGAACAGCAATATGGAAAGTGTAAGCTTAATAAACCACTCCCTCCTAATTTGTTTCTTGTTCATGATGTTTTTAAAGGAATAAAACCCTGACTAAGACAACAAGTAAATCCACACAGGTACAGGTGGCTTAATTTAGGATGGTAATCAAAGTATTGGTTAGAAATTCCTGAAATTTTTCATGATACAAGCAAAACCAGATAAGGTTTCACTGGGTTTTATGAGAACTGTAGCATTATCTTAGGAACAATATGCCTCCTAGTTTAAATGCAGGAATTTCTTTTAGAGTCTAATAAAGATTGGTATTAAGATCCTCAAATGGACCTGGATTGTATAGCAATGGTTTAAAAGAAATCTACAAGTAATAAGTCTCATATTTAGAAAGGTTTGAAAGGAGATTTTGAGTTCTCACACAGTGGGAAATAGAATATTAAAAATAATTTTAAATAACTTTCATAATCTGAATAAATGGGGACAGGAAACCTTTTTTCACTCTCTTGTTCATATCTATGTTTAGTAGTACTGGGGATTAAACCCAGCACTTCTGCAAGCTACTGAAGATTTCTACAACTACAGTTGTAGTAATTTTTAATATTTATTAATGTTGTATTTTTTCCCAGACTAACATTTTATTCCCTCTGTACTCAAGGCAGGCCTTGACATTGCAGCTGACCTGCCTGTGCTTCCCCAGTAATTGAGATTACAGAGTGGCTATACCAGCTATGGCTTATTAATACCTAATCTTCCCCTTAAATTAAATGTTTTCAAATTAGGTATTTTCTAGGTAAATGTAAGTGTAATACAATTGGTCTCATACACACACACACACACACACACACACACACATGTGCGCGTGCATAAATATATATGTATATATGAGACATTCATAACTAAAGGGTCTTATTTTCTTCCCAATAGTGGCATATATAATGATGCTTTAATTAAATACTCTGATCAAACAGATCATGGCTACAGTGTAGCTTATATCACCTTTTTATTCATTATATTTTGATCATGGACATGGCTATAGAAATGTATATACATAATCTTTCCTTAATTCTCCAATGATAAAATTCCTCAGAAATGTCAAATTTTGAACTGCTTCCATAGAAGCTTGCAATGTTGTAGCTGTAGTAATTAACATATGGGTAAATATTTAAGAACTCAGGGCTGGAGAGATGGCTCCAGTGGTCAAGAGTACTTGTGGAATAATGACTTGAACCTGAATTTGGATCCCAATACCCATGTAAAAGTTTGGTGTAGTCTCATGAGAGCTCTTGCAACCGAGTCCTGTAGAGGAGCGAGGAGACAAGAGTATCATTCAGACTTTCTGGAAGCCAATGTTGCTGGAAAAAATGCAGTTCCAGGTCAGGTGAGACCCTGGCTTAAAAGAATAAGGTGGAGTCATAGGGGAAGGAAAAGGATAGTCATTTTTAATAACTTCCACATTAGCACACAGGCAGATCCAAGTATACACATGAATGGATACACAATGTGCATATATGCACACACAAACACACACACACACACACAAACACACGCATGTTAAACCTTTAAGGAACAACTAACCAAGTGAATGGATTCATGGGAAAGGACTTTAGTTTCAAAATCAGCACACATGAATTAATTTATTACTAATATAAGAATGTGTTTTGACAACTTTGGAGCTCTTCAGAGTTCTATATCCATATTTTCATATCTGATTCACAAAGTAAAGAAAAAACTAGAATGCAACAGCATCTTGCAAGTGTTAGTGTAAAACAAATCTGTAGCATTGTAATAGGATAGATGCTTTGCAAAGAATAATTTTTTTAATGGATATCCATTCCTTTTTTTTTTTTTTTTTGGTTTTTTGAGACAGAGTTTTTCTGTGTAGCCCTGGCTTTCCTGAAACTCACTCTGTAGGCCAGGCTGGCCTTGAACTCAGAAATCTGCCTGCCTCTGCCTCCCAAGTGCTGGGATTAAAGGTATGCGCCACCACCACCCCACCACCTGGCAGATATCTCACTCCTATAATTGTAAATCTTATTAATCTTTTGGTGTGATGGCAAAATAAAGCATCATTGTTGACCATAGTAAACTTATTTACTATGTAAATGTAATACATAGTACATTTTCTGTCTGTACATCTTATGTATTGCAAAAGTTTAATAAAATATCAACTTTTCAAACATAAAATCAGTAGTTGAAACATAAACTCAAATAATTCAAATTTCCTTTTGATAAGTAAATTTGTCATTTAGCAAATTTGCTTACATAAAGAATTTTATGGTGCTTTTGTTATTTTTGATATATTCAGTAAATATTGTTGCCTTTAGAATATTTGGAAAATTATCATAGGAAATAAACGGAAAGAAATGTGTGATACTTGTAGGAGTTAAGGTAGTAATTATAAAAGGTGGAAAGTATCTGTCTTTCTAAAGTAACAAATATTCAAAGTTGAAATATTACAATTTGATATCAACAAAAGTCACATTTCATTCCAGCATCTGAAGGTAAAGAGACTTAAAAATAAATAACTAAAATTTTTCAAAGACTATAAACAACGACCTTAAAGTCCTCAAGTAAAATTATTTGGCACTAAGCTCTCTAATATTTGAGCTTGTGCAATTCCTACCTTATTAAAAACTTAACAACAAATAATGAATAAATACAAACAAAAATCCTGTGGAGGGTTATATATTTAGCTCACAGCAAGACACTATTAGGAAAATAAAATATGATTCCTATGCTCAATAATTAGCATAAATATAAGCTATGCATGAAATTTGATGACTCCTATAACACCAACATTCAATCGAAGGAGTCAAAAAGAACATGTGTTCAAAACCAAACTGAGCTACATAACAAGTTTCAAACCCAAATGTAAGATAATAATTAATCTCACATTTTTAAACTGATTAACACAATATATGTGGCATTGGCACAACTTTTACTGATTATTTGGCTTCCAATGCCTTACAGGTAAATATAAAAATAAATTACTTTTGATTTTTTCTGGATAGGATAGAAAATATAATGTAAGGTTTGAATAGATGGAACAGTGTTAAGAGTACTGCTCATGTGGAGGACTCAGGTTTACTTTTTAGCATCCACATGATGGCTGCCTTATAAACCTCTGTAATTCAAGGTCCAGGAAATCTTATTCCCTCATGTGAATTCTACAGGTACCAGGTATACTTGTGGTACATATACATATACATATACAGAGCAAAGCTCTCATACACAAATTCATTTTTTTACACATCATTTTATTTTTTATTTTTTTAAATATTTTTATTTTCTATATTCTTTGATTACATTCCAAATGATTTCCCCTTTCCCGGATTCCCCCTCCCCCTATGTCCCATAAACCTTCTTCTCTCCATCCATTCTCCAATGACCTCCCTCCTTTTTTTCTCTGTCTTTATATTCCCCTCCAATGCTAGATCAATCCTTTCCAGGATCAGGACCTTCTCCATACTTATTCATGGGAGTCATTTGTTATGCGATTTGTGCCTTGGGTATTCAAGGCTTCTGGGCTAATTAATATCCACTTATCAGAGATTGCATTCCATGTGTATTCTTCTGTGACTGGGTTACCTCACTTAGGATGATATTTTCCAGATCAAACCATTTGCCTAAAAATTTTGTGACTTCATTGTTTCTAATTGCCGAGTAGTATTCCATTGTGTAAATATACCACATTTTCTGTATCCATTCCTCCTTTGAGGGGCATCTGGGTTCTTTCCAGCTTCTGGCTATTATAAATAAGGCTGCTATGAACATAATGGAGCATGGGTCTTTATTGCATGCCGGGGAATCCTTTGGGTATATGCCCAGGAGAGGTATAACAGGGTCCTCCGGAAGTGTCATGTCCAGTTTTCTGAGGAACCGCCAGACTGATTTCCAAAGTGGTTGTACCATCTTACAGCCCCACCAGCAGTGGAGGAGTGTTCCTCTTTCTCCACATGCTCGACAACACCTGCTGTCTCCTGAGTTTTTGACCTTAGCCATTCTGACTGGTGTAAGGTGAAATCTCAGGGTTGTTTTGATTTGCATTTCCCTAATGACTAATGATGTTGAGCACTTCTTAAGGTGCCTCTCGGCCATCCGGATTTCTTCAGGTGAAAATTCTTTGTTTAGATCTGTACCCCATTTATTAATAGGGTTATTTGGTTCCCTGGAAACTTCTTGAGTTCTTTGTATATATTGGATATTAGCCCTCTATCAGATGTAGGGTTGGTGAATATCCTTTCCCAATTTGATGGTTGCCATTTTGTCCTTTTAATAGTGTCCTTTGCCTTACAGAAACTTTGTAATTTTATGAGGTCCCATTTGTCAATTCTTGATATTAGAGCATAAGCTATTGATGATCTGTTCAGGAATTTTTCCCCCATGCCCATGTCCTCTAGGGTCTTCCCCAGTTTCTTTTCTATTAGTTTCAGTGTGTCTGGTTTTACATGGAGATCCTTGATCCACTTGGAGTGAAGTTTAGTACATGGGGATAAGAATGGATCAGTTTGCATTCTTCTGCATGCTGACCTCCAATTGAACCAGCACCATTTGTTGAAAAGGCTATCTTTTTCCACTGGATGTTTTTGGCTCCTTTGTTGAAGATCAAGTGACCATAGGTGTGTGGGTTCATTTTTGGATCTTCAATTCTATTCCATTTGTCCACTTGTCTGTCACTGTGCCAATACCATGCAGTTTTTAACACTATTGCTCTGTAGTATTGCTTGAAGTCAGGGATACTGATTCCTCCAGAATTTCTTTTGTGTCTACTTAAGTGACCCGAAAACCTCCACCAGAGAACTCCTACAGCTGATAAACAACTTCAGCAAAGTGGCTGGTTATAAAATCAACTCAAGCAAATCAGTTGCATAAAGGTGAATCATGGTATGCACTCACTAATAAGTGGATATTAACCTAGAAAATTGGAATACCCAAAACATAATCCACACATCAAATGAGGTACAAGAAGAACGGAGGAGTGGCCCCTTGTTCTGGAAAGACTCAGTAAAGCAGTATTTGGCAAAACCAGAACGGAGAAGTGGGAAGGGGTGGGTGGGAGGACAGGGGGAGAGAAGGGTTTTTATGGGACTTTCGGGGAGTGGGGGACTAGAAAAGGGGAAATCATTTGAAATGTAAATAAATAAATATATCAAATAAAAAAAAGAAAAAGCAATTCTCAAATTCATCTGGAATAACAAAAAACCCAGGATAGCTAAAACTATTCACAAATTCATTTTAAAAGTAAACAAGATAGGATTTTGTCCTAGAATTTAATTTAATTTAGAATGCATTAGAATAGGTAGAATTGTAATGGTAAAAAATCAAAATTTTACAGTATCTTCTAAGATATATTCAAAGGAAATTGTCTTTTTTTTATTTTTTTATTTTTTTATTTTTTTGCTAGAGAGGCTTGGACAAAGCTTAACTAGATCAATGATAGCCACAAACCAACTGATCTGTATCACAATTTCCTTTTGTCCCTTCAACCAAACTTCAAGGGGTTAAAAAATGTCAATAACCTATTTAATCACTTAGTGGTTGGAATATTGCCCACATTGAAACTTCAACTTCATTTACGTGTAATTCACCTCCTAGAAGCACTACTTATTAGCAAAATTTACTCTTTTTATGTTTAAGTCGGCTGTACTTCATGTTCTTTTTTCTTAAAGGAAGAATTGCCAAACTGTCTTGAACAGAACAGAGATGTGTATGAGCAAAAACCATGTACATGTGATCATGTGGCCCTACATAAATGATGAAACATATTCAGCAGATTTAAATAAATCACTGTGCATTATCTGAGTGTCGCAGAAGGATTCTTATAAGTAAAAGAAGGAAGTAGAAGAATCAGAGTCATGAAAAACATCTCATAATATGAGTGCGATAATGCCACTGCTGGTTTTAGAGGTAGGAGGGACTCAAAGTCCCAAAATCTTCCAGATGATGAAAACATAGAAGGGAACAGATTCTTCTATTAAAACTACAGGGAAACAGGCAGCTCTATAAACTTTGATTTTAGCCCAGTGTGACCAGACATATGACTCCCATTATGTAAAGAATAGACACTTGTATTCTTTCAGGTAATAAATCAATGATAATTTGTTACAGAAAATATAAATGTTTGGGAAATTCTATAGCTGAATTAAAGCCCTATTCTAGACTGATTTTAAGTAACTACATTCCCTTTATCACCAACAAAGTAGAACTAAAGTGAAACTAAAACAGGAACATAGAAGTTGCCTTCCTCAAAAAGAATTTACTTCTCATCTGGGGCAACAAAGACCTGATCTTTGGCAATCATGTATCAGTGATGGGAGTGCACAACAGCTTGACAAAAATACTTTATTGCACATACCACTTACTCTCCACTCAACCTAATGTAGTGCCCTCAAAATAAATCTGGTCATTACTGGACTCCTTTGTTTTTCTTTTTAATGTAGCCACCCTGAAGAAATCTATTTCTTTTGTATCACCTATTATTCATCTCATTACTTGGCAAATAACAGATAGATGGCTAGACCTAGCTTTGTTGAGAGTGTTTTAAAAGCCCAGACTATTGTGCTAAAATTTCTGATAACTATCTGGGTAGTCTCTTCCCTATAAAAAACACTATCATAAATAAGTATACTTCTCTTTTTTATTCTCAGAATTCATCAGCTCTACATCCTTCAAAACAATTTATTTCCCTTAGATTACATATTATACTTCAGGAAAAAGAAGAAAAGGATAATTCCTTATACTAGGTAGTGAGATAGAATCTACTGAGGAACAATAAGGCCCACTTACTATGACAAGCCTTGTCAGTTTCTTTACTTCACTGGCACTAAGTAGGTAACTTCTCTTGCCCACTCCAATTTTCTCTGAGTTCTATTTTCCAGGCCTCAAAATACATAGGCAAAAATCATATAGGAATTCAATATGAACTCAAGGTCTCTACAGAATAGTTTCCTGGATAATTATTTGTAAAAATGCCCTCATCAGGATGATTCTTGCACGTACTGTCTTCGGCTCTAAGATTTTAAAAATTCATGGATTTGTTATCTCTAATTATAAATGAAGAAGTGTATAACAATCTGTGCTTTCCTTCTATAAAATCAGTGGCACATTCAACTTTGAACCACAGAGTCACCTCAGCTACAAAAAGCAAGAGCTAATGACTAAAGTTTATTATTATTTTTCTTCCAATTTTAATTTTAATTTTAAGCATAGCAAATGCAAAGATCTTTTTGGTGTGAAGATTAAGATTCAAATTTATGAATATTGAATATTGTAGCAATGGCAATAAAACTTATTGTACAGGTACTTTACACTGGGGTATTGACTACCCTCAGGGCCAAGGGCCTACCCTCCCACTGATGTCCTACAAGGCCATCCTCTGCTACATATGTGGTCAGAGACATGGGTCCTTCCAAGTATACTCTTTAGTTGGTCCAGTCCACTGGATCTCTGGGAGGTCTGGCCTGTTGACATGTTTGCTCCTCCCCCCACCATCCCCCACCCCCCACCCCCGCATGGGGCTGCAAACACCCTTAGCTCCTTCAGTACCTTCTCCAATTCCTCCAACAGGGATCCCCATGCTCAGGCCAATGGCTGTGAGCATCCATCTCTGTATTTGTCAGGCTCTGGCAGAGCCTCAGAAGACAGTCATATTAGGCTTCTGGCTCAAGGACTGCCACATAAAACCTGCTACACTGAATCTAATAGAAGAAAAAGTAGCAAAGAGCCTCAAATACATGGGCACAGGGGAAATTTTCCTGAACAGAACACCAATGGCTTATGCTCTATGATCAAAAATCGTCAAAAGGGACCTAACAAAATTATAAAGTTTCTGTAAGGCAAAGGACAGTGTCAATAGGACAAAAATGGCAAACAACAGATTGGAAAAAGATCTTTACCAATCTCTACATTCAATAGAGGACTAATATCCAATATACAAGGAATTCAAGAGGAGAATACCATTTTCTCTCTAGCAACTGTGCAGGTGGGTACAGCCAGGTGCACAGGGAACACAGGAGGTGCAGAGCATCTGGGACAGGGTCATTCTGGTCTCCACCTGCACCCAGGAGCAGAGATCCTACACATCCATCTGTGAACCAATCCTGCCAGTGAAGAATTGGTCTACAGGGAGTGCATTGACTTCTGGGTTTGGAGGTGATGCCACCATTTCTCTCTAACAACTGAGGCTCCATCTGCACCCAGGAGCTGGGCTGAGACACATCACTCTGTGCCAGGGGAGAGATGGTCACCCAAGGTACTCAGTGAAAAAAAAAAACAAATTTACACAATATCTTTCCACAAATCCAGCCCTTCAAAGGATAAGGAACGGAAAATACCAACAAAAAGAGGCAAAATACACACTAGAAAAAAGCAAGAAATTAATCTTCTTTTAGCAAACAAAAAGAAGAGAGCCATATGAACATGCCTCCATCTCTAATAACAAAAATAACAGGAAAAAAGAATCACTTTGCCATAATATCTCTTAATATCAACGGACTGAATTCTCCAATAAAAAGACGTAGACTAACAGACTGGATGCTTAAACAGGACCCAACATTTTGCTGCAAAAACAAAACTCGCCTCAGACACAAAGACAGACACTATCTCAGAGTAAAAGGCTGGAAAACAATTTTCCAAGCAAATGGCCCCAAGAAACAAGCTGGAGTAGCCATTATAATATGGAATAAAATTGACTTCCAACCTAAAGTAATCAAAAATGATAAAGAAGGGCACTTCATACTCATTAAAGGAAAAATCTACCTAGATGAACTCTAAAATCTGAACATATATGCTCAAAATACAAGGGCACTCATATTCATAAAAGAAACTTTGCTAAAGCTCAAAGCACACATTGTACCTCACACAATAATAGTTGGAGATTTCAACACCACATTCTCATCAATGGACAGACCAGGGAACCACAAACTAATCAGAGAAGCAGTGAAACTAACAGAAGTTATTAACCAAATGGATTTAACTGTTATCTATAGAACATTTCATCCTAAATCAAAAGAATATAGCTTCTTCTCAGCACCTCATGGTATCTTCTCCAAAATTGACCATATACTTAGTCACAAAACAGACCTCAGCTGATATAAGAAGACTGAAATCATTCCATGCACCCTATCAGATCACCACAGTCTAATGCTAGTCTTCAATAACAACAAAAGCAGAAAGCCCCCATACACATGGAAACTGAACAACATTCTACTCAACAATAACTTGGTCAAGGAAGAAGTAAGGAAAAAAATTGAAGACTTTCTAGAATTTCATGAAAATGAAGGCCTAACATAAGCAAAATTATGGGACACAGTGAAAGCAGCACTAAGAGGAAAACTCATAGCTCTGAGTGCCTCTAAAAAGAAACTGGAAAAAGAATCCACTAACAGCTTGACAGCACATCTGAATGCTCTAGAACAAAGAGAAGCAAATAGACCTAAGAGGAGTAGAAGTCAGGAAATAATCAAACTCAGGGCTGAAATCAACCAAGTAGAAACAAACAAAGAAAAACTTTACAAAGAATCAACCAAACCAGGAGCTGGTTCTTTGAAAAAAAAAAAAAAAAAAAAAAAACAATAAGATAGATAAACCCTTAGCCACACAAACCAGCAGGCACAGAGACAGAATCCAAATCAGCAAAATCAGAAATGAAAAGGGAGACATAACAACAGATGAGGAAATCCAAAAAATGATCGCATCCTACTACAAAAGCCTATACTCAACAAAACTGTAAAATCTAGATGAACTGAACAATTTTCTAGACACATACCAGGTACCAAAGTTAAATCATGATTAAATAAATGGTCTATACAGTCTCATAATCCCTAAAGAAATCGAAGCAGTCATTAATAAATAGTCTCCTAACCAAAAAAGTTCAGCACCATATGGGTTTAATGAAAAGTACTATCAGACCTTCAAAGAAGAACTAATATTAATTTTCTTCAAACTATTCCATAAAGATGAAACAGAAGGAACACTACCCAATTAGTTCTATGAAGCCACAATTATTCTGATACCTAAACCACACAAAGATCCAATAAAGAAAGAGAACTTTAGACCAAATTCCCTTATTAATATTGATGCAAAAATACTTAATAAAATTCTTGCAAACTGAATCTATGAACATGTCAAAACCATCATTCAACAGGATCAAGTAGGCTCCATCCCACCTGTGCAAGATTGGTTCAATATATGAAAATCCATCAGCATAATTCACCATATATACAAACTCAAAGGAAAAAAAACATGTGACCATTTCATTAGAAGCCAAGAAAGCATTTGACAAAATCCAACACCACCCCGTGATAAGTCTTGGAAAGATCAGGATTTACAGGCCCCTACCTAAATATAGTAAAAGCAATATACAGCAAACCAGTAGCCAACATCAAACTAAATGGAGAGAAACTTGAAGAAATCCCACTGAAATCAGAGACTAGAAAAGGCTATCCACTCTTTCCCTCTCTGCTCCATATAGTACTCAAAATCCTATCCAGAGCAATTAGACAACATAAGGAGGTCAAAGGGATACAAATTGAAAAGGAAAAAGTGAAACTATCACTATTTGCAGATGATATGATAGTATACTTAAGTGATCCCAAAAATTCGACCAGAGAACTCCAAAAGCTGATAAACAACTTCAGCAAAGTGGCTGGAAATAAATTAACTCAAACAAATCAGTAGCCTTCCTATACTCAAAGGATAAAGAGGATGAGAAAGAAATTGGGGAAATAACACCCTTCACAATAGTCACAAATAATATAAAATACCTTGGTGTGACTTTAACCAAGCAAGTGAAAGATCTTTATGACAAGAACTTCAAGTCTCTGAAGAAAGAAATTGAAGATCTCAGAAGCTGAAAGGATCTCCCATGCTCATGGAACGGCAGGATTAATATTGTAAAAATGCCCATCTTGCCTAAAGCAATCTACAGATCAATGCAATCCCCATCAAAATTCCAACTCAATTCTTCATAGAGTTAGAAAGAGAAATTTCCAAATTTATGTGGAATAACAAAAAACCCAGAATAAGCGAAAAATATTCTCAACACTAAAAGAACCTCTGGTGGAATCACAATCCCTGACCTCAAGCTATACTACGGAGCAATAGTGATAAAAACTGCATCGTATTGGTACAATGACAGGCAGGTAGATCAATGGAATAAAATTAATGATTCAGAAATGATCCCACACAACTATGGTCACTTGATCTTTGACAAAGGAGCTAAAACCATCCAGTGGAAAAAGACACAGCATTTTCAACAAATGGTTCTGGGTCAACTGGAAGTCAACATGTAGAAGGATGCAAATTGATTCATTATTATCTCCCTGAACAAAGCTCAAGTTTAAGTGCATCAAGGACCTCCACATAAAACCAGAGACACTGAATCTAATAGAGCAGAAAGTGGGGAAGAACCTGGAGCACACAGCACTGGGTAACTTTCCCTGAATAGAACACCAATAACTTATGCTCTAAGATCAAGAATTAACATGGTGCAACCACTCTGGAAATCAGTCTGGCAGTTCCTCAGAAAACTGGGCTTGTCACTTCCGGAGGACCCTGCTCTACCACTTTTGGGCATATACCCAGAGGATTCTCCAGCATGTAATAAAGATACGTGCTCCACTATGTTCATATCAGCCCTATTTATAATAGCCAGAAGCTGGAAAGAACCCAGATGTCTCTCAACGGAGGAATGGATACAAAAAAAAAAAAAATGTGAAACAATGAATTCATGAAATTCTTAGACAAATGGATGGAGCTGTAGAACATCATACTAAGTGAGGTAACCCAGTCTCAAAAGATCAATCATGGTATACACTCACTGATAAGTGGATATTAACCTAGAAACTTTGAATACCCAGGACATAATCCACATATTAAATGATGTCCAAGAAGGAAGAATCAGTGCCCCCCCTTTCTGGAAAGGCTCAGTGCAGCAATATAGGGCAATACCAGAACAGGGAAGTGGGAAGGGGTGGATGGGGGAATAGGGGGAGGGAAGAGGACTTATGGGACTTTCGGGGAGTGGGGAGCTAGGAAAGGGAAAACAATTTGAAATGCAAATAAAAATATATCGAATTAAAAAAAAAGAATTAACAAATGGGACCTCATAAAATTGCAAAGCTTCTGTAAGGTCAATAGGACAAAATGGCAACCCACAGATTGGGCAAAGACCTTTACCAATCCTACATCTGGTAGAGGACTAATGTCCAAAATATACGAAGATTTCAAGAAGTTAGGCTCCAGAAAACCAAATAACCCTATTAAAAATGAGGTACAGAGGTAAACAAAGAATTCTCAACCAAGGAATACCAGATGGCTGAGAAGTACCTAAAGAAATGTTCAACATCCTTAATTATCAGGGAAATGCAAATCAAAACAACACTGAGATTCCACTTCACACCAGGCAAAATGGCCAAGATCAAAAACTCAGGTGACAACAGATGCTGGAGAAGATGTGGAGAAAGAACACTCTGCCATTGCTGGTGGGATTGCAAGCTGGTTAAAACCACCCTTGAAATCAATTTGGCAGTTCCTCAGAAAACTGGACATAGCACTACCTGAGGACCCAGGTATACCACTCCTTGGCATATATCCAGAAGATATTCCAACATGTAAAATGGACACATGTTTCACTATGTTCATAGCAACCTTATGCATAATATCCAGAAGCTGGAAAGAACCCAGTTGTCCTTCAACAGAGCAATGGATATAGAAAATGTGGTACATTTATACAATGGCACACTACTCAGCTATTAAAAACAATGAATTCATAAAATTCTTAGGCAAATAGATGGAGCTAGAAAAATTCATCCTGAGTGAGATGACTCAAATACAAAAGAACACACCATATGCACTCACTGATAAGTGGATATTAGCCTAAAAGCTCATAATACCCAAGATAAATCTCACAGACCACATGAAGCTCAAGAAGAAGGACAACCAAAGTTTGGATATTTTGATCACAGTGAGGGTGTATCAAAATACCCATAACTCACAGCCAACCAATAGAAGGAGCATAGGGTCCCCAATGGAGCAGCTAGAGAAAGACCCAAGGAGCTGAAGAGGTTTGCAGCCCTGCTGGAGGAACAATAATATATATCAACCTGTACCCCCAGAGTTCCCAGGGACTAAACCACCAACCAACCAAACAGGAGTACACATGGAGGGACCCATGGCACTAGACACATATGAAGCAGAAGATAGCCATTCAAACATCAATGAGAGGAGAGGCCATTGGTCCTGTGAAGGCTCGATGCCCCATAGTAGGGTAATTCCAGTCATGAAAGTAGGAGCAGTCTGAGCATGGGGAGGGGGGATGTGATAGGTGGTTTTCAGAGGGGTATCAAGGAAAGAGGATACAATTGTGAAATGTAAATAAAGCAAATATATAATAAAAAGAAAATAAAGTAAAACCTGCTCAAGAAGTTACACTCCAGAAAATCAAATAACCCTATTAAAAATGGGGTACAGAGCTAAAAAAGAATTCTCAGCTGAGGCATACAGAATGGTTGAGAAGCACCTAAAGAAATGGCTGGGTGGTAGTGGCTGCAGCAGCAGCATCTGGTCCAGCAGAAGGGCCATCAGCAGTGGAACCAAGGTGACAGGGTCCAGGCAGGCCTTGAGCCCGCTACCACTGACCTTCGCTGGCCAGCCAGGCTGCAAGCAGTGGCAGATTTACATCGCCTTTCACCCCACAGAAGCTACATCAGAACTCTGCCTCCTGCCAGTCAGTTACGAGAGTCTCTCCACCATCTGGGATCTCGGGCGCCAGAGAAATCAGACAGACTGAGGTAGGCAAATATAAACAGAGGCCAACATCGCGGGGGTCTAAGCCCGAAGGGCATTGGCCCGCACCCAGGCCCTGGCAGGTTCAGGGAGCCAGCGGTGTGCCAACCTGGCCAGGAGGTTGTTAGCCTAGCAGACTCTCCCGGCACTTTCAGGGAGCACTCACACACTCCACCATCCTGGCCATCTGACAGAACCAATTAACAGTCATAGCCCCAGGGGAACTTTGCTCCAGCCTTAGCCTGCCAGGCTTTTGCCTAGACTCAGGGCCTTAGCAGCTAGGCTAGCCTTGTGTGCACCAACCCGGTTGGGATATCAGCTGCCCAGCAGAGTGACCAGCACTCAGAAAATGTCCCACAGCATACACCATCAGCACTCCTTGAAGGATCAAACAGGCACCGCCTGGTTCACACAGACAATCTGGGGCAAGACACACTAGGGCTCCAAGGGCACCCGAGAGGAGGACAGAACATCAGCAATATGTAACAGGGGAAACCCAGCCATCCAGTGTTGGAGAAACAGACCTACAGCCTCACAGGAGGCACCAAACTCCAGCCAGAGACAAGACCAACTAACGCCAGAGATAACAAGATGGCAAAGGGCAAACTCAGGAACGCTACTAACAGAAATCTAGGCAATATGGCAGCGTCTGAACCAAACTCTCCAACATCAGCAAGTCCTGGTTACACAAACACACCAGAAAAACAAGACTTGGATTTAAAATCACTGTTCATGATGCTGCTAGAAGAACACAAAAAGGACATGAATGAATCTCTTAAAGAAATACAGGGGAACATGAATAAGTTAGAAACCCATATAATGGAAACACAAAAATAACTTAAAGAAATTCAGGAGAATAAGGCTCAAGAGATAGAAGCCAATAAAGAAGAAACACACACACACACACACACACACACACACACAAACAACTTAAAGAAATGCAGGAGAAAGTGAGTCAAACAGCAGAAGTCATGAAAGAGGAAACACAAAAATCTCTTAAAGAATTACAGGAAAACACAAACAAGCAAGTGAAGGAGCTAAGCAAAACCATCCAAGATCTAAAATCAGAAGTAGAAACAACTAAGAAATCACAAAGGGAGACAACTTTGGAGATAGAAAACCTTGAGAAGAAATCAGGGGCCATAGATGCAAATATCAGCAACAGAATACAAGAGATGGAAGAAAAAATCTCAGATGCCAAAGATACCATAGAAACCATTGACTCAACAGTCAAATAAAATGCAAAATGCAAAAAGCTTGTATCCTAGAACATTCAGGAAATCCAGGATACAATGAGAAGACCAAACCTAAGGATTATAGGTATAGATGAGAGTGAAGATTTACAGCTGAAAGGGCCAGCAAATATCTTCAACAAAATTATGGAAGAAAACTTACCCAACTTAAAGAGAGAGATGTCCATGAATATAACATAAGCCTACAGAACTCCAAACAGACTGGACATGAGCAGAAATACCTCTCATCACATAATAATCAAAACCCCAAATGTACTAAAGAAACAAAGAATATTAAAGGCAGCAAGAGAAAAAGGCCAAGTAACATATAAAGGAAGACCTACCAGAATCACACCAGACTTCTCACCAGAGACCATGAAAGCTAGAAGATCCTGGGCAGATCTCATGCAGACTCTAAGAGAACACAAATGTCAGCCAAGACTTCTATACCCAGCAAAACTCTCAATCACAATAGGTGGAGAAACCAAGATATTCCATGACAAAACCAAATTTACACATCTTTCTACAAATCCAGCTCTACAAAAAATAATAGGAGGAAAACGCCAATAAGAGGACTGAAAGGACACCCTGGAAAAAGCAAGATAGTTACCTTCTTTCATCAAACCCAAAAGAAGATAACCACTCAAATATAAAAATAACATCAAAAATGACAGGAAGTAATAATCACAATTCCTTAATGTCTCATAATGTCAAAGGACTCAACTACCCAATAAAAAGACATAGACTAACAGTCTGGATTAGGAAACAGGACCCTACATTTTGCTGCATACCGGAAACACACCTCAATGCCAAAGACAAAAGCTACCTTAGAGTAAAAGGCTGGAAGACAATTTTACAAGCAAATGGTCTCAGGAAACAAGCCTGAGTAACCATTCTAATATCAGATAAAATTGACTTTCAACCTAAAGTCATCAAAAGAGATACAGAAGTGTCATGCCCACCCTCGCCAGCAAGGAGGACGCAACATCAGGGAGTTTCTTCCTTCTTATGGTTTATTCGGGAACCTTGAATTAAGCTTATTTCTTCTTTTGGTGGGCCCGGGCCCTCTCCCTGCCTCACCTTATATAGCCTAGTCAGCCCAGTCTCCCATGAGAGATAGCCAGCCGTTTCCTCATTGGTGAACTAAATGAGTTCTTCATTAGCATGTAAGTGTGATAAGGAATACAGCACACTGAAAATGTACTAAAGTAATTTACTACCAGGGAGCTGCATGTGGCCAGCGCCATCTTGTAATAGAGATGAACAAAAGGTGGCTTACTACATAGAAGGACACTTCTTGCTGGTCAAAGGAAAAATCCACCAAGAAGAACTTTCAATTCTGAACATCTATGTGCCAAATACAAGGCCACCCTCATTTATAAAAGACACTTTACTAAAGCTCAAAGCACACATTGCACCTAACATAATAATTGTGGGTGACTTCAATATTCCACTCTCCTGAATGGACAGATCAGGAAAACAGAAACTAAACAGGGACACAATAAAAATAATTGAAGCTTTGGACCAATTGGAATTGACTGATATTTATAGAACATTTCACCCTAAAACAGAAGAATATACCTTTTTCTCAGCACCTCATGGTACCTTCTCAAAAATTGACCTTATAATTGGTCACAAGACAGACCTCAACAAATATAAAAAAAATCGAACTCATCCAATGCCTCCTTTGGGATCACTATGGAGTAAGAGTGGTCTTCAATAGCAATAAAAACAACAGAAAGCCCACATACACATGGAGTCTGAACAATACTCTACTCAATGACACCTTGGCAAAAGAAGAAATAAAGAAATCAGAGACTTTATAGAATTTAATGAAAATGAAGACAAAACATACCCAAATCTTTGGGACACAAAGAAAGCAGTGCTAAGAGGAAAACTCATAGCCCTGAGTGCCTCCAAAAAGAAAATAGAGAGTACATACACTAGCAGCTTAATGACACACCTGAAAGCCCTGCAACAAAAAGAAGCCAATTCACCCAGGAGGAGTAGAAGACAGGAAATCATCAAGATCAGGGCTGAAATCAGTCAAGTGGAAACTAAGAGAACCATACAAAGAATCAATGAACCCAGGAGCTGGTTCTTTGAGAAAATCAACAAGATAGATAGACCCTTAGCCAGACTGACCAAAGGGCAGAGAGAAAGTATCCAAATTAACAAAATTAGAAATGAAAAGGGGGATATAACAACAGAAACTGAGGAAATTCAAAAAATCATCAGATCCTACTACAAAAGCCTATACTCAAAACAACTGGAGAATCTGGGGAAAATGGACAATTGCCTAGACAGATACCAAACACCAAAATTAAATCAGGACCAAATAGATCATCTAAACATTCCCATAACCCCTAAAGAAATAGAAGGGGCCATAGAAAGCCTTCCAACCAAAAAAAGCACAGGACCAGATGGCTTCAGTGCAGAATTCTATCAGACATTCAAAGAAGACCTAACACCAATACTCTTCAAACTATTCCACAAAATAGAAACAGAAGGAACACTACCAAATTCCTTCTATGAAGCCACAATTATGCTGATAACAAAACCACACAAAGATCCAACAGAGAAAGAGAGCTTCAGACCAATTTTCCTTATGAACATCAATGCAAAAATACTCAATAAAATTCTTGCCAACCAAATCCAAGAACACATAAAAATGATCATCCACCATGATCAAGTAGGCTTTATCCCAGGGATGCAGGGTTGGTTCAATATACGGAAATCCATCAATGCAATCCACTACATAAAAAAAAAAAAAAAAACTCAAAGAAAAAAATCGCATGGTCATTTCATTGGATGCTGGAAAAGCATTTGACAAAATTCAGCATCCTTTCATGCTTAAAGTCTTGGAAAGAACAGGAATTCAAGGACCATACCTAAACATAGTAAAAGCAATATACAGCAAACCGGTAGCCAACATCAAACTAAATGGAGAGAAACTTGAAGCAATACCCCTAAAATCAGGGACTAGACAGGGCTGCCCCCTTTCTCCTTATCTTTTCAATATTGTACTTGAGGTAATAGCTCGGGGAATTAGACAACATAAGGAAGTCAAAGGGATACAAATTGGAAAGGAAGAAGTCAAACTATCATTATTTGCAGATGATATGATAGCCTACCTAAGTGACCCAAAAAACTCCACTAGAGAACTCCTACAGCTGATAAACAACTTCAGCAAAGTGGCAGGTTATAAAATCAACTCAAGCAAATCAGTAGCCTTCCTATACTCAAAAGATAAGCAGGCCGAGAAAGAAATTAGGGAAATGACCCCCTTCACAATAGCCACAAACAGTAATAAGTACCTTGGGGTGACTCTTACCAAACATGTGAAAGATCTGTATGACAAGAACTTCAAGATGCTGAAGAAGGAAATAGAAGAAGACCTCAAAAAATGGAAAAACCTCCCATGCTCCTGGATTGGCAGGATTAATCTAGTTAAAATGGCCATTTTACCAAAAGCAATATACAGATTCAAGGCAATACCCATCAAAATCCCCACTCAATTGTTCATAGAGTTAGAAAGAGCAATTCTTAAATTCATCTGGAATAACAACAACAACAACAACAAAAAAAAACCGAGGATTGCTAAAACTATTCTCAACAACAAAAGAAATTCTGGGGGAATCAGTATCCCTGACCCCAAGCAATACTACTGAGCAATAGTGTTAAAAACTACATGGTACTGGTACAGTGACAGGCCCACACACCTATGGCCACTTGATCTTCGACAAAGGGGCTGAAAACATCCAATGGAAAAAAAAAAGATAGCCTTTTCAACAAATGGTGCTGGTTCAACTGGAGGTCAGCATGCAGAAGAATGCAAATTGATCCAGTCTTGTCTCCTTGTACTAAGCTCAACACCAAATGGATCAAGGGCCTCCACATAAAGCCAGACACTCTGAAGCTAATAGAAAAGAAACTGGGGAAGACCCTTGAGGACATCGGTACAGGGGGAAAATTCCTGAACAGAACACCAATAGCATATGCTCTAATATCAAGAATTGACAAATGGGACCTCATAAAATTTCAAAGTTTCTGTAAAGCAAAGGACACCATCAAAAAGACAAATCAGCAACCAACAAATTGGGAAAAGATCTTCACCAACCCTATATCAGATAGAGGGGTAATATCCAATATATACAAAGAACTCAAAAAGTTAGACTCCAGAAAACCAAATAACCCTATTAAAAAAATGGGTACAGAGTTAAACAAAGAATTCTCACCTGAAGAACTTCGGATGGTGGAGAAGCATCTTAAAAAATGCTCAACTTCATTAGTCATTAGGGAAATGCAAATCAAAACAACCCTGAGATTTCACCTTACACCAGTCAGAATGGCTAAGATTAAAAATTCAGGAGACAGCAGGTGTTGGAGAGGGTGTGGAGAAAGAGGAACACTCCTCCACTGCTGGTGGGGTTGCAAATTGGTACAACCACTCTGGAAATCAGTCTGGCGGTTCCTCAGAAAACTGGGCACCTCACTTCCAGAGGATCCTGCTATACCACTCCTGGGCATATACCCAGAGGATTCCCCAGCATGTAATAAGGACACATGCTCCACTATGTTCATAGCAGCCCTATTTATAATAGCCAGAAGCTGAAGAAAACCCAGGTATCCCTCAACAGAAGAATGGATGCAAAAAAATGTGGTATATATACACAATGGAGTACTATTCAGCCATTAGAAACAATGAATTCATGAAATTCTTAGGCAAATGGAGGGAGCTGGAGAACATCATACTAAGTGAGGTAACCCAGTCTCAAAAGATCAATCATGGTATGCACTCACTAATAAGTAGATATTAGCCTGGAAAACTGGAATACTCAAAACATAATCCACACATCAAATGAGGTACAAGAAGAATGGAGGAGTGGCCCCTGGTTCTGGAAAGTCTCAGTGTAGCAATATAAGGCAAAACCAGAACAGGGAAGTGGGAAGGGGTGGGTGGGAGAACAGGGGGAGGGAAGGAGGCTTATGTGACTTTCAAGGAGTGGGGGGGCCAGAAGGGGGGGAAATCATTTGAAATGTAAATAAAAAAATATATCAAACAAAAAAACATAAAAAAATAAATTGCTTGGAATCAAAAAAAAAAAAAAAAAAAGAAATGTCTAACATTCTTAGTCATCGGGTAAATGAGAATCAAAACAGCCCTGGTATTTTAAAATAAAAAAAATAGTGAAGGTATTAATGCTTAAATTTATGGAGGCACTACATTACCATGAAAGTATTCAACTCATTTTTATCATCTAAGGGTTAAGATAAACCACCAGTTCCACTTCAAGATATCTTTGCCACAGAAATGAATCCAAGTATTCAGTTACTGCTACATTAAAGTTCAGAACATAATCACCAAGTTTAAACACATATCAGCAGATGTGTGAACAAACAAAATGGTTTATCAATACTTTGTGACATTATTCATGTTCAAAATACATAGTGGTGCATAATACAGCATGAATGAACTTCAAAATGTGCTATAATTGTTAAACACAGAAGTTATAACCATATATTTTATGATTCTATTTATGTGAAATGACCACAATATGGGTATCCATAGGAGGAAAAAAGCAGATCAGTCATTGTCAAGTAAAATGAGGAGTGAGTTCCTAAAATGCAGTATTTTCTTTTGAGATTATAAAAATGTGTTGTGACTACATAGAGGGTATGGTTATACAACACTATAATTGTAAAAAATACCATTGAATTATTTTGGACTTATTTTCACTTCTACTAGAATATAATTAAAAAGTAATATTGAATAATTAAAGTGTTCAAATGCACAAAATATACTTGACAAAGTCCAAAGTACACTTATAATTAAAATGAAAAAATAAAACTTCCCAACAGCCAGCTCTGAAAAAATATACATACTAGTCATATTGTGTGGATCCATCAGGTTATAGCTATGAATATGTATGTATATACAAATATAACTATGCATACAATAATAATGAAAAATAGGCCATGAATATTAATGAGTGTATAGTGGAGGAGATGAGAGGGTTTGAAGGGAGGAAATGGAATGGAGGAGCAGATAATTAAGGTATAACTTTAAAAATAAACAAAAATTTTAAAAAGTAAAAATAAACTCCCAATAAAGTAGTTTTTAGAAGGAATTCACCCTTAATACGATTAAGTCAGATATGGAAGACCACAACTAATATAATATTATAAACTCTCTACCATAAACTTCGGTATAAATCAATGATATACTAATTGACTCTATTCAACATAGTACTGAAAGTTGTAATCAGAGCAATAAGTTAAGAAAAATTAGTAAATACCCAACAAAGGAGAAGGAAAACCAGTAGAGATCCTATCCAGAGGTTAGGGAAGGCCACTGATTGGGGACCACTTACTTATCTCCAAATTTATAACCCAGAATTGCTCCCTTCTAAAGAAAATACAGGGACAAAGTGTGGAGCAAGACTGAAGGAAAGGCCATCCAGAGACACTATTACCAATGCTAACCAGTGCTTGCTGACTGGAGCCTGATATAGCTGTTCCCTGAGACACCCTGCCAGTGCCTGACAAATACAGAGGGGAAGTGCTCAGCCAACCATTGAACTGAGCACAGGGTCCGCAATGGAGGAAATAGAAAAAGGACCCAAGGAGCTAAAGTAGCTGTCAGCCCCATAGGAGGAACAACATTATGAACCAACCAGTACTCCCAGAGCTCCCAGAAACTTAACCATTAACCAAAGTATACACATGAAGGGACCCATGGCTCCAGCTGCATATATAGCAGAGAGGCCTTTGGTCTTGTGAAAGCTTGATTTCTCAGTGTAAGGGAATGCTAGAGTGGGGAGGTAGGAGTGGTTGGGTGGGTATGGGAGCACCCTCATAGAAGCAGGGGGAGGGGGATAGGATAGACGGGTTCTGGAGGAGAAACAGAGAAAGGGGATAACATTTGAAATGTAAATAAATAAAATATCTAATAAAAAGAGGGGAAAGATTAGTAAATCGTGGTAAAATAAGTAATGAAAAACAATCGTTCAAAAGGTATGTAGAAAGCACTAAAGCAAAACCATAAAATTTGTTAAAAATAATCAAATAAAATTACTAAATCTGAAATATACAAAGTCACAGTCCAAAATGTAATGCTGTTTTTAGACATTTACAGTGGACTGTAGGAAAATAAAAGCAGTAAAATAATTCTATTTATAAAGGGAACTTCAATATGAAATGTTTAGAATGAAACATACCTGATAAAAGTTCTCCTCATTGAAAATCAAAGCATTAAAGATGGAAGCCAAAGGAAAAAAGTTAATATGAATTATGACCCTGTATTTACAAATTCCAAGAATTAATATTCTTAAAATATACCCACTAAGGGTGGTTATTACGAATCAGGGTCATTAAATACAGATGTAGGATTGAGAGTCCAAATAAATATATGGATTGATATAATCAATGTCCTATAAATATATATCACTGAATGCCTATCCATTTACAGGATTTCTAATTACTTATGTATCTGGATGTTGTCCTCAACAAAATTATAATTTATTAAAGAAGACGCTCCTTTTTCATGCTTCTCTTCCAAGCTGACATTGTGTTTCTTATCATTTCGACTCCACATTATCCACAATAGGTAACAAATTTGTGGACATATTGCAGATCCATAATGCATTATGCTCAATGCTATATGCATATATGTATATGATATGTATGATGTATATGATATGATGAATATGATGAATATGATGTATATGATATATATGATGTATATGTATGTGTATCATGAATGCCAGATATGCTATGATTTCTACTACATGTTATTTTGTTCAATGCTGTATACATTAACTTTAGCAAAAGCAGTGGAACAACATAACCAGAAAATATATCTTCTAACTCAACTTATTTCTTAGAATAACAGCAATGCTTACTCTTACTAACCCAATGGGGTTTAGAAAGCACACACAGGAAGGTTGGAATGTTCAAGCAAATATCACATGAAAAATCAGAGACAAAATGATGGTCAAAATCATTCATTGTGGATGCTGTCCAATGTACCTGTGAGCATTATTATGGAATGAAGGACCCATGGAAACAAATACTCCGTATAGAATATTAGAAAAGAGAAATAAGATAACACAATTAAGCATTTGAAGCCTATGGTGTTTCGAATGAAAATGGGCTCCATGGGCTCATATATTTGAATACTTGGTTCCCAGTTGGCAAACTTTGGGAATGATTAGTAGCTGTGTTCTTGTTGCAGGAGGTATGTCACAGGGGTTGAACTTTGAACTTTCAAAAGCCCATGCCATTCCAACTGGCACTCTTTCTCTGTGCCTCAAGGTTGTTGTCTCAACATGTAAGCCTTCAGTAACTACTCTAGTGCCATAAGTACCTATCTGCTGCAATCCTCCCTGCCACTGAGGTCAGGGACTAACCTCTGAAACTGTAAGCAAGCTCCCAATAAACTCTTTCTTTTATAAGTTGCTTTGGTTGTGATGTCTCATCATAGCAATTGAAAATTAAATATAACAAAGCCCAAAACTATAAAAGGAAAAGATAACAAAAAGTAACCACACAATGTTGCTGCTATAGGTCAATAATTATCTGTTTAAAATGTTATCATATCATTTATGGTGAGAGTAATGTTCACTACAAAACATAATACACCCATCTCCTCATAATTCTCTTTATGTAAATGTCCTACTTTGTTTTTCTGTCATGGTGATAAAATAGTGGCCAAAAGCAAGCGGTAGGAGGAATTTTTACTTGAGTTATAGGCTACAGTCCAGTGTTTGAGGGAAGACAAGGCAGGAACCTAGAGAAAGACTGAAACAGAGACCATGGTATAATGTTCCTTATTAAGTACTTTCCAAGCTCAATGTTTTTACCTTTCTTAAGGACCCAGGTATATTTGCCATAGGGTGGTAGCAACCACAATGGACTTGGCTCTCTTACATCAATTTGCAACCAATCGAATGCCTCACAAACATAGTCACAAGCTAATATAGTGTATTCAAGTACTCAACTGAGAGTTCTGCTCAGCTCTGTCAATTTGACAACCATGATTAGACATCACAGTACACTAAGCAGGGTATTATTTTTCAGTGGTTATGTTTTGTATCAAAACTAAAAGAAATATTTATTTCTTGTTTAACATTGTTATTTTAGAAGCAATAAACCAAGTGTTAAGTTTGTAAAATGAGCATATATTATATCTATGTGATAAAATGAAGATGGATATTCACATTGAATTATGGATTTGGCCTATGTCAATTTTTTAATACATCAAACCTATACATAATTATATGTATTTTCCAACTTTAGAAAAGATGCAGTTTTTTTGAAGTTACTTTCTTTCCAACTACTAAATTATAAATCTACCTTTACCCAGGAAAAATAAAAATAAAAATATGAAGTGGTTAGTTTTTCCACAATAAATGTGTCTTCAGGGGACTGACTGTATTTTTCAAAACCAAATTAGGTCACCCACATGAAATACAGGTAAATAATTCAGACTATTTCAAAATCAGGACAGTTGAAAAAAATCTAGGATAAAGGGCCATTACACCTACTTTAGCTCAGTGAAAATGACTGATGTATAAAATATCCCTCCTTCAAAATAGTTTCTTGGCCAAAAAGTAACAATGCAAACAGCACTATTTTTTTTACTCATGATATCGCAGAGTCTCCACCATTCCTGACATATAGCAGATATTTAATTTACATTGAGTGGATGACAAGGAACTACTGGTGCAGTTGAGAGTGTGTGAATGTGTGAATGTGAGTGTGTGTGTGTGTGTGTGTGAGAGAGAGAGAGAGAGAGAGAGAGAGAGAGAGAGAGAGAGAGAGAGAGGATGGAGACAGAAAGAGTTCACTAGAATAAATACATTTTCAAAAGATTGAGTTAATGAGGCTCAAGTAGGACATTAGAAATAAAGGATTCATTGTGCATAAACTGATGCGATCATGCAAGTAGCTCTAACTTTGTAATTACTATTAGAAAAGTGTAAACAATCTGATTATTTTTTTATTTTTATCTTCTGAAATATTTTGTTACAACTTAGAAAAATCATAGCCTTATATTTCTACTGAAAATAAATTATATTCAATGGCATTTTTGTACCTTCATAGAACATTATATCTACAGATTTGAGTATCAACATTTATAACTGTATATCTATAGTAGTATTAAGCAGAGTTCCAAAGACAAATTACACTTTTGAGGACCACAAACTGCAGCATAAACATAGAATTAGTGCAAGTGATGGCATCCTATTCCAAAAAGTAACCTAAGCAGAAAATAAGGAAGATGAAAGTAATGGTGAACAATATCAGAAAATATCCCTCATAAAAGCAGGAAAAGAGTCTGCAATACAGCTCTACAACGTTGATACTCTGTGTAACATTATTAGAGCAAGCTTTTTTTCCTAGAGGAATGATACCAAGGCTCCTGTCAGTGTTTGTATTCCCATTCACTCACTTACCAGCTTTTAAGTGAACAATCAATATGTTATGTCTACCATGGTACATAGATACCTTTAATTTATCACGTTTAGCAGTCATATAAAAATCCTAATTTTTTGACATTCCTTCCTTGTTTTACTACATAAATACACAAGAATGAATCTGGTTTGCAAGGTTCAATTATAAAGTCTGAGGTATAAGCTTTGTATTTTGAAATGTGTAATTTGCCTTTGGGACTCTGTTTAATACTATTATATGCATACAGTTATAAATGTTGATACTCAAACCTGTAGTGATAATGTTCTATGAATGTACAAAAATGCCATTGAATATAATTTATTTTCAGTAAAAATATAAGGCTATAATTGTTCTTAGTTATAACAGAATAGTTCAGAAGATGAAAATAGAAAATAATCAGATTGTTTACAATTCTCATCCTGAGATAGGTGAATCAATTTAACCCTATGGTCTGAATATTACAGAGCTCATTTAGAAATGAATAAATACCAGTGCAGACTTAATGGCTTCAATCATATTTTGTATTAAATTGTGTAGGCAGAGACAACAGTTCAGTAACTTCACTGCTCCTTCTTGCTAAAAACTCCCCCACATATTAAGGATCAGTAGAATGGCTTGGATACTGGTTTAGTATCTGTGGCATAAGTTATTGGAAAGCATGCCTTCTCATTTCTGTTGCCAAAGTGATTTTTTTCCTGACCAGATTTGTTAAGCTTCTGTGCTTGGTTCATGCACATTCTCCTCCTGTTTAATAAATTTAGCCCAGACATTGCTGATGAATGATCCTTATTACTATGCTGCCCAGCTGGACCTGAAATCCAGACATTTTTGTCATCACAGTTCCTCAGCAGACAATGCAGTCAGTTGGGAGAAAAATTAAAATAAATTTCACCATAATTCTTAAATGCCTTGTGGACACTGGATGACCAACTGAGTCTATCTTCCAATCAGAAGACTTACAAACAAAAATGTTAATAAATACATTGGTTTGATTATTAAATATGCTCTATTCTTCAGGTTGGCAAGTATATTAGAACAGATTTTACAATGTTGATTCTGTTTATGTATAAAAGTATAACTAGTTAGTTCTTTTTCTCATTAGCTGTGTGTTGGGCCATGACATTATGTGTTTGTTATGATGTCAAGGATTAACTTGTCCTTTTATTTGCTGACATATTTAAAATAGATTTTGTTAAGGACGAGTAATAACACTAACTATAATTCACTAGTGTGGGCATTTTAGGATGATAAAGATCTAAATTTCATATGAATTTAGAGCCAATGGGGACATTTGAAGAGTCCATAAATTTCAATTTCAGACAAATTTAATTTCATAAAGTCACTACTATTTAATAGGAGCTGTGAGTGTAAATGTGGATGATTGGTACTTAAAATTACTTCCCTTTAAGTGTGCACAAGGAAACTTAACTTGCATAGCATATGCACAGTACCACATCATGAATAAAATATTTTGAAGCACAGAAGTCAACATACAGCATTGTGGCAAACTAGTAAATAAAATAACTAGAATATATATTATCCTTAAAGGTTTATGAATGTAACTGTTTTACAAACAGTTGTTTCCTGTAAGAAAAGTGCTACAATGTGCATGCTTTAAGTTGAAGGTAAGAATGTTTAAAGAGTTTAAGAGAGTAATTCAGCTTTACTTCAGAGTGATGAATCAGTGCCTGAGACAGCTTCATCCTCTGCTCTGATTTCATGAATCTGGTGCATAAGAGAAAACCTTACTGTGAAAACTTTGAGGATTCAAATCAGATTTAAGGATAGAGTTATAGTTATAAACTAAAGACAGAACCCAGTTTTCCCCAAATGTAGTTGATACCATTTTCCTTCCTCAATTTGCATGAAGCAAACAACTTCATATTTTCTCATCTCTCAAGCTTAAGCAATCAACAGTATTCTAATTGACTACTCATCCAAAAACCCCAAGGCTTTCACGGGTCACCTAATATATCTTATTGAGTCTGTTCAAAGTACCAGAAACTGTGCAGGATTCTGAACATTAAGACAGTCTTGTCTTTGCTTTGAAGAGTCAGATGACCAGCTGATCCCAGCCTGTACAGAGCATTCCTTGTTTCAGTATAGAAAGTCTTATTTTCTCAGAATCACCACTGGTAATAGAATGTCTGGTTTCTCCACTCAGAAAAGGTTTATGATCTAGATTGGAGGCATGTCTGGAAATAACACCAACACCAAAGTGCTTATAATGGAGACATTCTGAAAGTCTGTGGGAATAAGGCTCTTGTTCTCTTCTGTGCCTGAGATGTATTTCTTACTGCCCCATAATATCCTTATAGTTCAAATATCTTAAAATTACAACTCTCTCGCCTCAAGTCTCAGTGATGTCTGCAAGATGTCCTTTTAATTTCTTACATTGACATTCCCCCAGTTTATCGTTTTCTTATTATTTGCAACATTTAGGACCATAGTTTTAGCTCAGCTGCTCTAGTTACATCATTACCATACGTCATCTGGGTCATCTGGCTAACTTTAGCATGCCACGTTCTCTATTGTACTTTGTAGAAAGTTTCTAGCTACGATTAACTTAACAGACCACCTGGAATAAAATAGCATTTGGCAGCTGGTTTGCTAATAGAATACTGAGCATTTTCCATTATCTATGTTTATCTACAACATATTCTATACAAACTCCATTTTTGTTTAACACAATGCAAGAGGAAATTTTCAAATGAGTGACATTTATTCCTTTGCTCTGAAAAGTTGTGGGTGGGTAGAAATAACTTAGGGAAGAAACTGGACCAATGGGGCTTTGACCTTAAAATTTAAAAGCAGAAACGAACCAGGTACCCATGACTTTGCTCAGCACGGCAGATTTGGTGGTTCTGTATTAAAAGTAGTATCTTAAACTGGGAGATCTACCAACTTTGATAAGTAGAGGGCAGTATAAACACTTTATACCCCTATTAGCTACAGTTTCAACAGGATCAAGGTAAGTATGGAATGGAGATGGTCTTAACATGGCTAGGACTCAATAAATCTAACACACTAAAATCGTGATTACATTTTGAAAGAAAATTCACAAAAGCTAAGCAGCAGCGTTTGAGATCTTTTTCATTTGAGGGTAATCTTAATGCTATTAAATTCACAAATATGCTAATTTTATCACCCAATCCTAATTATCTCAAACATATATTGCAAACCTATAAATATCTATCACTCTGCATGTCAGGGCCCATTTATCATGGTTTTGGAAATAGGGAGAATAGATTCTCCTTAAATTGCATGGCAGTAGGTGTTTCTTTCCCATTAATTTTAGGAAAATTCATACAGGATTTTAATTAATAGTGATCTTTACTTGTTAACTCACAAGGAAACACATTTGAAACTGCATTTTATAAAAGTTTCTGCACTAAAATGCAGAAAACTTAAACTACGCAAATATTGAAAAGTTTAAAATTCCTGACATTTGTGTTCTCTTAGAGTCTGCATGAGATCTGCCCAGGATCTTCTAGCTTTCATGGTCTCTGGTGAGAAGTCTGGTGTGATTCTGATAGGTCTTCCTTTATATGTTACTTGGCCTTTTTCTCTTGCTGCCTTTAATATTCTTTCTTTGTTTAGTACATTTGGGGTTTTGATTATTATGTGATGGGAGGTATTTCTGTTCTGGTCCAGTCTGTTTGGAGTTCTGTAGGCTTCTTGTATATTCATAGGCATCTCTCTCTTTAAGTTAGGGAAGTTTTCTTCCATAATTTTATTGAAGATATTTTCTGGCCCTTTCAGCTGTAAATCTTCACTCTCATCTATACCTATAATCCTTAGGTTTGGTCTTCTCATTGTGTCCTGGATCTCCTGGATGTTCTGGGATACAACCATTTTGCATTTTCTTTGACTGTTGAGTCAATAGTTTCTATGGTATCTTCAGCATCTGAGATTCTTTCTTCCATCTCTTGTATTCTGTTGTTGATATTTGAATCTATGGCCCCAGTTTACTTCCCAAGGTTTTATATCTCCAAAGTTGTCTACCTTTGTGATTTCTTAGTTGTTTCTACTTCTGTTTTTAGATCCAGAATGATTTTGCTCAGTTCCTTCATTTGTTTGTTTGTGTTTTCCTGTAATTCTTTAAGAGATTTTTGTGTTTCCTCTTTCATGACTTCTGCCATTTGACTCACTTTCTCCTGCATTTAAGTTTTTTTTTTTTTTGAGTTTCTTCTTTATTGGTGTCTATCTCTTGAGCCTTATTCTCCTGAATTTCTTTAAGTGATTTTTGTGTTTCCATTATATGGGTTTCTAGCTTATTCATGTTCCCCTGTATTTCTTTAAGAGATTCATTTATGTCCTTTTTGTGTTCTTCTAGCAGCATCATGACCAGTGATTTTAAATCTAAATCTTGTTTTTCTGGAGTGTTGGCGTATCCAGGACTTGCTGACATATACCCAGAGAAAGTTTCAATCACCATAGATGGAGAAAGCAAAATATTCCGTGACAAAACCAAAATTACACAATATCTTTCCACTAACCCAGCTCTACAAAGAATAATAGTAAGAAAACTCCAATCCAAGGAGGGAAACTACACCCTGGAAAAAGCAAAATAGTAACCTTCTTTCATCAAACCCAAAAGAAGATAACCACTCAAATATAAAAATAACATTGAAAATGACAGGAAGTAATAACTATTCCTTAATATCTCTTAACATCAATGGACTCAATTCCCCCAATAAAAAGTCATAGACTAACAGACTGGATAAGGAAACAGGACCCTACAATTTGCTGCATACAGGAAACACACCTCAGTGTCAAAGAAAAAAAATAAACTACCTTAGAGTAAAAGGCTTGAAGGCAATTTTACAAGCCAATGGTCTCAGGTAACAAGCCGGAGTAGCCATTCTAATATCAGATAAAATTGACTTTCCACCTAAAGTCATCAAAAGTGACACGGAAGGACACTTCTTACTGATCAAAGGAAAAATCCACCAAGAAGAACTTTCAATTCTGAACATCTATGCACCAAATGCAAGGGCACCCTCATTCGTAAAAGAAACTTTACTAAAGCTCAAAGCACACATTGCACCTAACACAATAATTGTGGGTGACTTCAACACTCCATTATCCTCAATGGACCGATCGGGAAAACAGAAACTAAGCAGGGACACAGTAAAATGAATTGAAGCTTTGGACCAATTGGATTTGACTGATATTTATATAACATTTCACCCTAAAGCAAAATAATATACATTTTTATCAGCACCTCATGCATGGTACCTTCTCGAAAATTGACCATATAATTGGTCACAAGACAGACCTCAATAAAGATAAGAAGATCAAACTAATCCCATGCCTCCTATCATATCACTATGGAATAAGGTTGGTCTTCAATAGCAACAAAAACAACAGAAAAGCCACATATACATGGAGGTTGAACAATACTCTACTCAATGAGACCTTGGCTAAAGAAGAAAGAAAGAAAGAAATCAGAAACTTTTTAGAATTTAATGAAAATGAAGACAAAACATACCCAAATCATTGGGACACAATGAAAGCAGTGCTAAGAGGAAAACTAATAGCCCTGAATGCCTCCAAAAAGAAACAGGAGAGAGCATAGACTAGCAGCTTAATGGCACACGTGAAAGCTCTGGAACAAAAAGAAGCTACTTCACCCAGGAAGAGAAGAAGATGGGAAATCATCAAAGTGAGGGCTGAAATCAATCAAGTGGAAACAAAGAGAACCATACAAAGAATCAACGAATCCAGGAGCTGGTTCTTTGAGAAAATCAACTAGATAGATAAACTCTTAGCCAGACTGACCAAAGGGCACAGAGAAAGTATCCAAATTAACAAAATTAGAAATGAAAAGTAGATTATAACAACAGAAACTGAGGAAATCCAAACAATCATCAGATCCTACTACAAAAGCCTATACTCAACACAACTGGAGAATCTGGAGGAAATGTACAATTTCCTAGACAGATACCAAATACCAAAATTAAATCAGGACCAAATAGATCATCTAAACAGTCCCATAACCCCTAAAGAAATAGAAGGGGCCATAGAAAGTCTTCCAACCAATAAAAGCACAAGACCAGATGGTTTCAGTGCAGAATTCTATCAGACCTTCAAAGAAGACCTAACACCAATACTCTTCAAACTATTCCACAAAATAAAAACAAAAGGAACACTACCCAACTCGTTCTAAGAAGCCACAATTAAGCTGATACCAAAACCACACAAAGATCCAACAAAGAATGAGAACTTCAGACCAATTTCCCTTATGAACATCGATGCAAAAATACTCAATAAAATTCTTGCCAACCGAATCCAAGAACACATAAAAATGATCATCCACCATGATCAAGTAGGCTTTATCCCAGGGATGCAGGGTTGGTTCAATATACGGAAATCCATCAATGCAATCCACTACATAAACAAACTCAAAGAAAAAAACCACATGGTCATTTCATTGGATGCTGAAAAAGCATTTGACAAAATTCAGCATCCTTTCATGCTTAAAGTCTTAGAAAGAACAGGAATTCAAGGCCCATACCTAAACATAGTAAAAGCAATGTACAGCAAACCAGTAGCCAGCATCAAACTAAATGGAGAGAAACTTGAAGCAATCCCACTAAAATCAGGGACTAGACAGGGCTGCCCCCTTTCTCCTTATCTTTTCAATATTGTACTTGAGGTAATAGCTCGGGCAATTAGACAACATAAGGAGGTCAAAGGGATACAAATTGGAAAGGAAGAAGTCAAACTATCATTATTATTCCTTTTGTGACTGATTTTTATAGTTCCGCTAATGCATTTCAGAGGACTGTCTCAAAGTATCCTGCAGCTTTTTTGACTACACTTGGCTCTATCTCTCATGCTAAGAACTGTAGCTGTTTCTGTTTTATTTTAAAACCTTCTGCTACCATATCTACCCATTCCATCACCAGATCTATAGACACCACCATAGAATTACCTGAGCTTCTTTCATGAAAAACTGTCCCCTTCATGGGTCCATAATTTGATTTCTGCTTCCAATATAATTTCCAAAGTCATTATAGCTACCACCACCACCATAGATACCTCTACTTAAATTTTCTCCTTTATTGTAACCATTATATCCTCCTTCACCACCACCATAACCACCACCTTAGTTTCCATATTCTGGTCCACCATTACCATAGCCTACTATACTACTGTAACCAGGACCACCACCATAGTTACCACCATCACCTTTACATCCATTATATCTACCATCACCACCTCCATAACTACCTTCGCTGGCACCACCTCCACCACTATATCTTCCTCTTCCACCAAACATTTTCCCACGATGAAAGTTGCTACCATGACCTCTAAAGTTTCTTCCATGATCCATAAAATTAGCATATCCACCTCCCTGACCTCTCTGTAATCCAGCAAACTGCATCTCTTGTTTAAAAAGGGCCCCTTTCACTTCATAATTGTGTCCATAATTAATAGTGTGGTATTTCCGAACAACAATTTTATCAACTGTGTCATGCTCATCAAAAGTTACAAAAGCAAATTCATTCTGCCTGTCTTCCATAACTTCTGTGGTTTCACTCTTTCCATACTATTCAAAGTAATCTCTCAGATTATATTCTTCCATATCTTCTATCTATCTATCTATCTATCTATCTATCTATCTATCTATCTATCTATCTATCTATCTTCTTTAATACCACCAACACAAATTTTCTTCACCATTAAATGAGCTCCAAACTTGACAAAAAGTTCTCTAGAATCAGCACTCTTTGTTTTGACCACCTTGTGTGTTAGAGCACACATTGCAGCATCTGTCTCTTCATCTCAGGAATAGGTCACAAAACCAAAGTCCCTGGAATATTTTCCTTAGGCATTTCTCATTACCATACAGTCTATAAGTATGCTCCATTTGTCAAAATGTTCCCTTATGCTATTAATTGTAGTTTCAAAGCTCAGACCAACAATAAACAGCTTCCTTAGCCTCTCTGGTTCCTTTGGATCATGGCCTTCCATTTTGAAACCAGACTCACCTCTTCCAACTTAGTAAGATATCACAAGAGGGGAATTTTTAAGAGTGCTTCTTGATTTCAAATATGTGTCAAATACTTAAGTTTCTTTATGTTACTTTTTAACCCACAGTAATAAAGAATGAACATTATAATTTTCCATATTATATTCAAACATAAAATGAGCAATGAGAAGCTGAATAACCAGTTCACTTATAGGACATAAATTTAGGATAAGGTCTGTTTTACAACCAGTTTCATGATGACATTATACTGTCCCTTACCCAGAGTCCATGTATTGACCAACTTTCTAACTAAAGAATAGCATTATAGTAAAAGTTTTAGTTTCCTGATGAAGTATTTTCCATAAGACCTCCAAATAGGAGAAATAAGATACTCAAAGTAATGCATCAGAAAAAAATATATTCACAATGTAGGACTAGGAGTTATAACGTTCAATATTACATAAATCATCAGTGTAATATTTATTGTCTGTAGACATACAAAATTCATACTCAAAAGTGGGGATACAAAATTTGATAAGGAACGAAAGAAAGATAAAAGAGATGGATATGGTCAAAGTATCTCATATGCTTCTATGAAAATGACATCAAAATTATATTTTGTACAATTAATTCACAGAGACAAAAATAATCTCTTTGAGTTCCTGAAATTCTTGAATCTAGTGGCAATAATGTATATTAAGAAAATGGAATGATGTGACACGTCATTTTGTGACTTGTTTAGCGTAGTTATTTGGAATTCTTTGTGCACTTTGCTATGTATATCAACAATTTGTTCTGTATTATTTTATTGTTTTATTGCATGTACAATAGCTTAATAGTTCACCAATTGGCTGATTTCTCAGTTGTTTCCAAATTTTAATCATCACAAATAAAGGCGTTATAAATAGTCAATAAAAAGATTGGATGATCACATGTATTAATAATCCCATGTATTTTTTCTTTTTTAAAAAATTAGATATATTCTTTATTTACATTTCAAATGATTTCCCCTTTCCTGGGTTCCCCCTCCATGAAAATCCCATAATCCCTCTTCCCTCACCCTGTTCTCCAATCAAACCCCTCTTGCTTTCCTGTCCTGGTATTCCCCTACACTTCTGCATCTATCCTTTCCAGGACCAGGGGCCCCTCCTTCCTTCTTCTTGGACATCATTTGATATGTGAATTGTGTCTTGGGTATTCTGAGCTTCTGAGCTAATATCCACTTATCAGTGATTGTATAACATGTGTGTTTTTTGTGATTAGGTTACCTCACTTAGGATGATATATTCCAGTTCTACCCATTTGCCTAAGAGTTTCATGAATTCATTGTTTTTAATAGCTGGGTAGTATTCCATAGTGAAAATGTACCACATTTTCTGTATCTATTCCTCTGTTGAGGGACATCTGGGTTCTTTCCAGCTTCTGGCTATTATAAATAGGGCTGCTATGAAAATAGTGGAGCTTGAGTCCTTATTACATGCTGGGGAATCCTCTGGGTATATGCCCAGGAGTGGTATAGCAGGGTCCTCTGGAAAGACTAAAGGAGTGATGTGATTAATATCTCATCAATAAAAGATGAAAAACATGTATACAATACTCCAATAATCATGGCTTCCATTTTATGTGTTTTGTTTCATTAGTTGTTTCATCTATTTGTCTCACATGTAACACAAATGGGACTCTCATCTCCTCATCTGCCTCCAGAGTGTTGAGGTTACAGATATGTGCAGTCACACCCCAGCAGAATGCATATTTTAGTGAGTTAAAAGTTGTGAACAAGGAATAATAAAGCCAACTTTCCATGGAATTAGGAGTCATTGATTATATCTATAATAAAATAAAATTCTGAAATTCCTGATGAAAATTATTAGTATACAACACGTAAACCAAAGCTACATACAGAAGTCATATTAGTAAAATGTAACTCTACATGCAAGACTGAATTATATTTGCATCTTTTTGTGAATGTATCGTAACTAAAGAATGTGAGAAATATATTTGCTAGTATTAACAGGGAATTGTTTGTAAATAGCCATACAAAACATGTGGCAGCAAAAATATGTGGAAATTCCATTTGCCAGATAGAAAGCTTTCATTTACACCATATATATATATATATATATATATATATATATATATATATATATATATATATATCAGTTTTATGGGGGCCATTTAAGTAAAAGATATATGTCATTAAGTTAAATGATTTTTATTACTCCAATCTACAAATCAGAGAAATTCACTGTTTCATTTTAAGAAGTTTTAAATGCACTCAGGAAGCACTGAGCCATCTTTATTTTCACTGAATATTCTGCAGTACCTCCACAGAAACATTTGGTAGTGTATAATGCCACTATCTGACTTTAAAGGTATCACCTGCCAAAAGATAAAAAGAATGGAAATTGAGGCTCATATCAAGACTACCCTAATGCTCCTCCACAGAGCAGCACCATCTGCTGGGGAAGTAATCTAACCAGGAAAGTATAGGAGACTGTGGGCCTGTGTGGGCTAGGGTGACACTTATTGTGTGGGCCAGTGTGATATTGTGTAGGCCAGAGTAGACTGGTTTAGGCATGAAGCAGGATAGTTTAGGCCCTCACAGGCCAAGTAATCATAGGCAAGTTCTGGAGAGTGTGTGTATGCACCAGAAGTGGCACCCACTCTTGATTTTTCTTTTTTCACATTCCCTCCCACTTTCATGACATTTGGGGATATGGGAATAATCTCATTAGTCACTAAGCTCAGGAAATACACTATTTCAAATTATCTCTGCAGCCTCTAAAACACTACTTGTAAGTAACATTGCCACATACAGTAAATAAAAATTTAGGAACCTTGATGTAATTGGTATTTCAAATAGAGAACTAGTTTTTGTTTTTGTTTTTTAATATAAGTATATGCCCTGTAATACTTGGGACAAACTTTCACTCAACTCTTCCTTATGTGGAAGTCTTGCATTTCCACATGTTGATCAAGTAACAATATAGTTATAGACTCCCAATTTTATCCTAATCAATTTTTTTAAATAATAACTCACTGTTTTTCCTTATAATTTCCAAAAAGCTCCAGTCAACAAAATATAACCATATAATTGAATTTATAGTTTACATTTTGGCAGTGTAACCATATTACTTGTGCCTTAGTAGACTCTATTTATGATTTTAAATTTTTCATTGCACTAATTTGACCATGTCCAGTTCAGTGGAACAAATGTATGCTTTGTTCCAAAACTAAACATGTCTCTCACACAATACACATTTATGGTACATCCATTTACTTACATGAACAAACCAGATGAGAGCCATGATTTAGAGTCCAGAAAATGGTCTACTTTTTCAGCTTTTCCATTGCACAAAGAGAGGCCCTTGGGAATGGCCTGTTTCACCTTTCAGTGGCTATGATGTGCTGTCATGGCAACAAGCCTGACAAGCACGATTCTCTATTTCTCAGGAAAAGTTCATCTACGTTTCCAGATTTGGTACATAGTTAGGATAGAACTCAGCTTTTAGGTGATAAGCATGTGGAAAGAAGAGATTTTTCAGGTAAGAATAACACGTCCTTGTGGATGAACTGGGTTACATACAGTATAAATACGAAAGGAAGGAATAGACAAAAACAAAACAATAACAGCAAAAAGAACAGTAGAATTGATCACACTTAGAGGTTAAAACTTTAGAAACAACTTATTAACTGAGCAAGTCTCAGTTTTGGAGATCAGAAAAAACTTAAATTCAGGACAGCTAAAATAATCACATAACCAATGCAAGAATTGTTAGAAATAGTCCCCTAGAGGTTTTTATTCAGTCTGTCCAAACACAATCTTCCTGAATCACAATATAGTCTGATGTGATCTTTTTGCCAAATCAGCACTGTTCACCTGGGTATAATATAGAAATTGGATGTGTTTTCCTTTACACTTAAATATTTCAAGAAGACACATTCTTAGATAGGTGACTACTGAACTTAAGGCACAATTGAAATTCCCATCACAGATATAATACAAACATCAAAATATTCCCTATACACTTGTACTTTTGCTTTAACAGTTAGTAACATTTGAGTGCATTTGATTTACTGTTTCTCTGCAAAGAAAAACAGGTGACTATAATTATGTATATTTTTGTAAGGATCATGCATTATATATGCAATAAGATACTTTTCTTGAACGGTATGTCTAAGTCTAGAACAGAGAACAGGTTTTGGGGCTATGTCACACAGAAAAGTAATATGTATGCGAATGAATTATCAGGCTCATTAATCATTTTTGTACTTGAGGTGCTAAAGTGCTAATATTACACTGAGAGTTAAAATGAAGTAATTAGGGAGTTTAATAGCTACAGTCTTTTGAGGAGAAAACAAGTTGATAAGGCTTTTTTAATTGTTACATAAATTGGATATTTTTGAAAATTACAAAAACTGCATTAATCTACTGTTTAGCTCCAAATGACAGAGATCATTTGATTATATCTGTATATGGGGTCAATAGAAGAAACTGGGGAAGACCCTTGAGGACATCGGTATAGGGAGAAAGTTTCTGAACAGAACACCAATAGCGTATGCTCTAAGATCAAGAATTGACAAATGGGACCTCATAAAATTACAAAGTTTCTGTAAGGCAAAGGACACCATCAAGAGGACAAATCGGCAACCAACAAATTGGGAAAAGATCTTCACCAATCCTACATCAGATAGAGGGCTAATATCCAATATATATAAAGAACTCAAGAAGTTAGACCCCAGAAAACCGAACAACCCTATTAAAAATGGGGTACAGAGTTAAACAAGGAATTCTCAAATGAAGAAATTTGGATGGCGGAGAAGCATCTTAAAAAATGCTCAACTTCATTAATCATTAGGGAAATGCAAATCAAAACAACCCTTACACCAGTCAGAATGGCTAAGATTAAAAATTCAGGAGACAGCAGGTGTTGGAGAGGGTGTGGAGAAAGAGGAACACTCCTCCACTGCTGGTGGAGTTGCAAATTGGTACAACCACTCTGGAAATCAGTCTGGCGGTTCCTCAGAAAACTGGGCACCTCACTTCCAGAAGATCCTGCTATACCACTCCTGGGCATATACCCAGAGGATTCCCCACCATGTAATAAGGATACATGCTCTACTATGTTCATAGCAGCCCTATTTATAATTTCCAGATGCTGGAAAGAACCCAGGTATCCCTCAACAGAAGAGTGGATGCAAAAAATGTGGTATATCTACACAATGGAGTAATATTCAGCCATTAGAAACAATGAATTCATGAAATTCTTAGGCAAATGGATGGAGCTAGAGAACATCATACTAAGTGAGGTAACCCAGACTCAAAAAGTGAATCATGGTATGCACTCACTAATAAGTGGTTATTAACCTAGAAAACTGGAATACCCAAAACATAATCCACACATCAAATGAGGTACAAGAAGAAAAGAGGAGTGGCCCCTGGTTCTGGAAAGGCTCAGTGAAACAGTATTCGGCAAAACCAGAACGGGAAAGTGGGAAGGGGTGGGTGGGAGGACAGGGGAAGAAAAGGGGACTTATGGGACTTTCGGGGAGTGGGGGGGCTAGAAAAGGGGAAATCATTTGAAATGTAAATAAATTATATTGAATTTAAAAAAAAAAAGAAAAAAAAGGGACACCAACCCACCTACAAAACTTTCGAAAAAAAAATGCTCAACTTCATTAGTCATTAGGGAAATGCAAATCAAAACAACCCTGAGATTTCACCTTACACCAGTCAGAATGGCTAAGATTAAAAATTCAGGAGACAGCAGGTGTTGGAGAGGGTGTGGAGAAAGAGGAACACTCCTCCACTGCTGGTGGGGTTGCAAATTAGTACAACCACTCTGGAAATCAGTCTGGTGGTTCCTCAGAAAACTGGGCTGGGCACCTCACTTCCAGAAGATCCTGCTATACCACTCCTGGGCATATACCCAGAGGATTCCCCAGCATTAATAAGGATACATGCTCTACTATGTTCATAGCAGCCGTATTTATAATTGCCAGATGCTGGAAAGAACCCAGGTATCCCTCAACAAAAGAGTGGATGCAAAAAATGTGGTATATCTACACAATGGAGTACTATTCAGCCATTAGAAACAATGAATTCATGAAATTCTTAGGCAAATGGATGGAGCTAGAGAACATCATACTAAGTGAGGTAACCCAGACTCAAAAGGTGAATCATGGTATTCACTCACTAATAAGTGGATATTAACCTAGAAAACTGGAATACCCCAAACATAATCCACACATCAAATTAGGTACAAGAAGAAAGGAGGAGTGGCCCCTTGTTCTGGAAAAACTCAATGAAGCAGTATTCGGCAAAACCAGAACGGGGAAGTGGGAAGGGGTGGGTGGGAGGACAGGGGGAGAGAAGGGGGCTTACGGGACTTTCGGGGAGTGGGGGGCTAGAAAAGGGGAAATCATTTGTAATGTAAATAAAAAATATATCGAATAAAATAAGAAAAAAAAAAGAAATTGACACACACTCACTTCCTCACTGCAAAAGGTCACTTCTGTAGGGAGCTCATACCCTATTTAAACCTTCCCCCTGACATTAGTGAACATGAGGAACTTGCCTACCTGAGAGTAGGAATTATATGTGCATAAGCCTTTCCCCTCCCTTCCACTGTACTGTGCTTTCTTTGCTAATAGTCTACTTTTTAAAATTTGTATTTTTTACCTACCCTTTACATCCATTCTTTTGCTTCTTTTCATTTTTCTTTTTTTCATTGGATTTTTTAAATTTACATTTTAAATGTTACCCCTTTCCCAATTTCTGCCCCTGAGACACCCCCCCCCCGGTCCCATGCCCCCTCCTCCTGCTTCTAAGTTGTGCTCCCAGCTACTCACCCCCCCCCACTTCCACCTCCCTGCCCTCACATTCACCTGCACTGGGGGGCATCGTGCTTTCACAGGACCAAGGGTCTCTTCTCCCATTGATGCCCAACAAGTCCATCCTCTGCTACCTATATGGCTTTAGCCATTGATCCCTCCATATGTACTCCTCGGTTGGTGGTTTAGACCCTGGGAGTTCTAATTGGTTGATATTGTTGTTTTACCTATGGGGTTGCAAACCCCTTCAGCTCCTTCAGTCCTTTCTCTAACTCCTCCATTGGGAACCCCGTGATCAGTTCAATGGATGGTTTGTTGGCTTTTGCTTCTTTTCATTTTCATTTACATGCAGTTCAAAGACCAAGACCTTGGAGACAGAACCAGGTTTAAACTGAAATGTTGCCACTTTCTGACATTGAAAAATGGGTCAGGTACTTCATGTTAAGTCAGGGGAATTCTGTAAGCCCGGTCTTTTCTAGTGTGAAATGGTGATAGTATTAGCCCACACACAGGGTGAATGTGAATCAAAAATAAGACAAAGAACTATAACAGGTACTACTGCATTTCTGCTCACCCCTCCATCTCTTCCATTATTAGGCTTGTATATATGTCTAAAGATAAAGATGGTATATGTGCACTACTTATGTTAAAAGTATTAAGATTTTTGGTTGCTAAGTAGTATTCCATAGTGTATATATACCACATTTTCTGTATCCATTCCTCCGTTGAGGGACATCCGTTCTTTCCAGTTTCTGGCTATTATAAATAGGGCTGCTATGAACATAGTGGAGCATGTGTCCTTATTACATGCTGGGAACACTATGGAATACTACCCAGCTATTAAAAACAATGAATTCATGAAATTCTTAAACAAATGGGTGGAATAGGAAAATATAATCCTAAGTGAGGTAAACCAATCACAAAAGAAAACACATGGTATGTACTCACTGGTAAGTGGATATTAGACCAGAAGCTCGGAATACTCAAGAAACAATTCACATATCAAATGATGCCCAAGAAGAAGGAAGAAGAGGCCCCTGGTCCTGGAAAGTCTCAATGAAGCAGTTTAGGGGAATACCAGGACAGGGAAGTGGGAGGGGATTGATTGGGGAATAGGGGGAGGTAAGAGGGCTTATGGGAATTTCAGGGAGGGGGGAACCAGGAAAGGGGAAATAGTTTGAAATGTAAATAAATAATATATCTTATAAAACAAGAAAACGAAATAAGAATTTGCTTGCTTATTATGAATATACTTGTCTCAGAATATTAATTAAAGAAAGCCAATCAAACATTCTAACAACAAAGCAGGTAAGCTTCAACCACCACTACATTTTTGTCTACTCTCTTTAGAGTTTAAACTGGAATCCTTGGAGTCATAATCACTCTCCTATGCCAGTTGTAGCCATGCCACTTTGCAGATTTCAATGATTCTAAAAACAATAATTCTTCCAAATTGTTTTCACATTTTCTTATTTACTTCTGCACTTTACCTGCTACCTCAATTTTTTTTTGATGTCTTGAAAAAAATTCCCCTATATGTGTCCTTCAATCCATCCAATTGATCATTAACATTGCTAGCAGAAGATTTTGTAAAGTACAAACCACAAGTCAGGCTCCTGCTTGAAGCCTTCCTTAGAAGTTCTGAGTTTATTCATTGTGAACTATGGGACAAGTACAGAAGGCAGGCATTCAGAAGGGTAAAGCTATTCTAAGCCTTAAATAATTAACTATTTCCAAATTGGTTGCTAAATCACAACTATCCACACCCAGGATACATGCAAAAACCACTCTTCTATCTCTTCCATCAACTTACATGTAAATGGATAACACCTGGTCTAACCACAAATAGGGGCCTTCCTACTCTGGAGCCATTCTCAGTCTCCAGGGGGAGAGAAAAAGCAGAAAATGTCTCTCCTGCTTAGATATCTTGCATTATTCCTTTGCCTGTAATTTAGGCATCTGCTTCTTTTAGACAGGGACAAGTGTGTAGCACAACTTGATTAGAACATGGAGCAGATATTTGAAGACATGTACCATATTTAAAAAGGCACAGACTTAAAAGATAACAGCATTGTACAATACAGACTGTTCTCTGAACATCAAAATGTTTTATTGTACTACATCCAATGGCTATTATGTGACAAGTAGTTTTTCTTGATTGTCACCAACTCATTCTATTTATATTTGCCCTCTCAATAATTATTAGAGTTTTAAGATAGAAAAATTGAACATTATATAGTCTATATTTTAGTTGGCACCAACTGTTTAAAAACAGATTGCTTTGTACTTAAACACTGAATATTATAATTATAAAATAAGTACATTTCAAAAAATATGTTCACTGAGAGATTTATTTATTTATTTTTTTTTTTTTTGAGACAGGGTTTCTCTGTGTAGCCCTGGCTGTCCTGGAACTCACTTTGTTGACCAGGCTGGCCTCAAACTCAAAAATCTGCCTGCCTCTGCCTCCCAAGTGCTTGGATTAAAGGCGTGCACCACCACCGCCCGGCCGAGAGATATTAATTTAGTAAAAATTACTAAGCTTTTCCAGCAATGCATAGAAACTAACTAAATGCAAGAAATTCTAACTGTTCAAAAATATTTAGATTCAACTTTGACTACAATTACATAATAAATTCATCAACACAAAATTGACAATGCAAATGCACTTGATATTTTATACTATTAGCTAAACTATTACATCAATGATGTTTGCAAATTTTCACTGATATAGTAACTACCTTGAACCATATTTTATTCTCCTGAATCAACTGCTTATTTATCTCAAAGATATCTATTATGGTATAAATTAATTAGGTCAAATCTTAGTAGAAATGCTAGTATTTTATTTCATTTTAGTGACAAACTTGCTTCCTTAGATTATATTTTATGGAGTAATTACATAGTTCACTTTAGAACTATATGACTCATTTTCCTGTAAGAAAGAAACAGATTTAGAGGCAGGGATCCTTGAGCTGGAAAGATGACTCAGCAGTTAGAATCACTTACTGCTCATATAGAGGACGCAAATTCATTTCTAAATACTTACATTGAGTGGCTCACAACTGCCTATAACTGTAGCTCTAGGGGATCTGGCCTCCACGAGTATCCACATACACAGCAGCAGTCAGTTTTAATATCAACTTACAAATTTTAGACTCAACTGAGTAGACCTGACTGCATAAATTGATATATACAATTCACTGCGAGTATAGGAAGCACCTTCTCATGGCTTGCCAGATAAAAAGAGGGCATGGTAGAAAGATTATTAACACACCTCGCTTGCTTGGCTATCCCTCCTGTTGGCCTAGCCTTCACTTTTGCTACTGAATTGATTTAGCCATTTGCTGCTGAGGATTCTTTCACTAAGATCAGAAGAAAGCATTTCTCAGCTTTACTATTTATTTGTCACTTGGTTTGTCACCAGTGTGAGACCTGCACTATGAGACTACTCTGACTGCTTAGGCATCCAACCTCAAGGACCAAGCAGCTACTGGATTCTCTACCTCCTCAAAGTGAGACAAATTCTATTACGATTTTAACATAGAATGACTTTATGTATTATTTTATTATATATGTGTATTAAATCTCCATCCTATTGGCCCTATTCCTTTAGAGAACTGACTAATACTCATGTGTACACACACACACACACACACACACATGCACAAAGTAACACACACACAGAGACATACAAACACACACTTAAAATGATAAAAATAAAACTGGAAAATCAAGGAGCCTGAACCTGTCTAGACCTAGAAATAAGTATAAATCATAACACCATTCAGCAATACAGAATATCTTAGGATGGAAAGAGGCCAAAGTACACATTTAGATCTGGCCCATCTTTAGGTTATAAATATTATTATAGCTTACTCTGCTTTCTCCCCGACCTTCGCTTGCCAAAACTATTTTAAAACTATACTTGCAATAGTGTCTTATTTCAGTGGCCTTGCTGACTTATTCTGCATTATTCATTCCCGTGATGATGTACCTCTATATTTTCTTTGGTATAAGATGGTAGTACCTAGTGTCATTTGACATTTTCTCATAGTTAAGATCACCTTTCATCTGTTTCCTAAGGACCAGAACCATGGAGACACAAAATAATCCCTGCTTAAATCTTTTCATTCTCCAAGTAAATACTTAGGAAACTTAACATTTTTTTTAGAATATCCACGTTAGGAAATGTCTGTGTTTTAGTTACTCAATATCCTGTCTGTTACTTGTAAACTGAAATGTCATAATAAACAAATTTAAACTTGAGTATTTTGTAGTTAATGTTTCACTGACAGTGACTATATCGAAAACTTACACTAAAATGTTGTAACCTACTATACAGATAAATTTCTATAACCCCAAACTCTAGCTTATTGGTTCTCAATCAGTGACATTTGAAGTGTACTATAAGTTTCAGATTTATAATCTCACTGATTATCAAGAGAGTATTCTCACCTTTTTGATGCTCTTCGTAGGTCACACAACATAGATTATTAAGCACCTGACTACATTGTTAAAGAAAAATGTCCCTTGAAATCTGAATATCAAATATGGAAATGTCCATCTACTTATTCTGTTTTTAGTCAAATCCTCTTAGAACCAAATTTGGTCGACATACTCGACCAAAAATATCTCATTTTTAACCAAGAATATCTCATTTTCTCTCAATTTTTGTTTTTCTCTTCACTAGTAATCAGATGTTGTATTTAAAAATTCCTGGAAAAATTTTAGAGTAATAACAAATAATAAAATACCATAATCACAGTCTTACTGGTGCCAAAATGTAAAGAACAATGGCAAAAGTGAAATTTCAATATCTGTCATTGTTACAGTGTAAAAATGGTGAGCAGTTTTTGAACTGTAAACTACTGATAATAATATCTCTTTTAGTGATGAAATAGGTTTAAATATACAAATATTATATATGTAATACTATCTATTTTTTACCAAGTCCTTTTTATTCACAAATATAAACTTATATACAATGTGTATACACATTACATTTACAGGTTGCAATAATAAACAAAATACTCCTGGAAAACATGACCTGTGAAATTTATATTCTAGTAGGATAACAAACTCAGTGCGCTGTAGTTTTTGGAGACTTCAACTAAATGAAGAGGTTAATTAAAAGTCCTAGATATAAGTAGGAAAAGTAGGAAATAATTCACCAAAAATACGAGAAGAATGAGTGCTGAAAACATACCGCAGTTAGTATACTGCTTACCTAGCATGCATGAAACCCTGGCTTTGATCCCAATGTGATATAAATTGGGCCATGGTGGAGCATGGATATTATTCCAGCATTCAGGAGGGAGAGAAACAAAGATTGAAAGTTCAGGGCTATCTATAACTGTGTAGGAAGTTTGAGGCCAATCTGTGACAGAGAGAGGGGGGGAGGGGGAGGGAGGGAGAGAAGCAGGTACAGCCTCCACATAAAGAGGCCACATAGAGAGCCAAGTGAGAAGATACATCAAGAAAGCAAATAGATCTGGAATTGAAAGATGAGCAAGGTAGGTAATAGCTGCATGAGTGGGAATAAGCACTAATAAGGTTGAGAAAAAAGTGTGTGTGTGCGTGTGCGTGTGCGTGTGCGTGTGCGTGTGCGTGTGCGTGTGTGTGTGTGTGTGTGTGTGTGTGTGTGTGTAAGTGAATTCTGTTTCCAGTCCTCCATAACTCACAAAGAAATGCTAATCCACGCTTGAACTGCAAATTCAGCAGGTTCTGTATAGACAGCCTAGAGGCAGTAGAGAATGGTGATCAGAAGAAAAGAAAATCAGCCAAGCCCTTGTTGATAAAGTCTAAGTACTGCTGCATGCTAGGATGGGACAGGAAAAGACACAGCAAAATTCTCAGCCACAATTTATAAAATATTTTTCATTTAGAAACAACAGGCTTACTAACTAGCATGACTTTTTTATCCTACTATTCACATTGTGTTTCTGTGTATGGGAAAGAGAGTCTCAAAAACAATAATTCTCTTTCCCATAGAGTTGTAACTCAAGTGAAATTCACAGAGACTTTTCGATTTTCCCATTCCTTCTCAAGCATATAAAATGTACATCTGCCTGTGCTGCCGAGGAAAAATCTTTTTAGCTTACTGTGCACTCACACCTTTACCAACACTTGTTAAAGATATATCAGTTATCATCTTAGCTTGTTGACAACTTGCTCATTTCCATCAGAAATTTTACTTTAATCAAATTCTACTCACAGTACATATTGTAATTAACTGAGACGCATTTCCTGTGATCCACACATTATTCCTAAGAAAGGTCTGGTTTGGTTGATTGGAAATAGTGTGTCCCCACGAAGGAGCATTAAAAGAGATTTTTTTCTGAAGTTGGGATTAAGAGATAAAATGAAAACAAAATATTAAACATAGTTCCATTGTAAATTATATTATTCTAGACCACTTTTTCACCATTTCATGGGATTTGTGTGTGTGTGTGTGTGTGTGTGTGTGTGTGTGTGTGTGTGATGTTGATAGCACATTATATGGTATACACTTTTATCACTTGAATATTCTCTCTGGAGTTCTGGTTCCCTGATTTTGTCACCTTCTCCTTTTTGAGGATTTCTTATATAAGCATGCATGTCAGGTTAATTTGTCTGGCTTCATTTCATGCAGACCAAGGTCATAAGTTTAATTTTTTTGGAGGAATTTCAGTGTTTTAAACAGAACTAAATTTGGTCCCAAAGAGATCTGATTTCCCATTTCTACTCCTTCTACTTTTTTCCCAGGTCACAAGAAAAACACCTCTTTGTCTGGATGCAAGATCCATTTAAATAGTTTTATTTTAAAGCATACTTCTCCCTATTTATCCCTAAATTTAAGTATTCTGTCAGTGTATGGGTCTTCCTGTGTTTTCTTCAATGACAAGCACCAAGTACTTTTTCTAATGTATAACAGTTGTTAAAGACATATTAATATATTCTTTCCTTGACTGTGACATTTTCCATCCATATATAGAACAGGCAGATTGTTAGAATCATAAATAACTGGCATAATGTCTAAAACAATCAATCAAATTATATGCCGGATTGTTTTCTTCCCCCAAACATATTTGTATCCAAAGTGTTTTATATTAACCAAAACTTTAAAAATTTATATATATAAAGAGAATATATATATATATATATATATATATAGAGAGAGAGAGAGAGAGAGAGAGAGAGAGAGAGAGATGAGGGAGAGAGGTGCAATCTGTTCCATATGCTTTATATGACCATAATAAAAATCACTGGTGAAATTTTTATCATGTAATGTACTTTGTAAGTGAACACAATAATTCCTACCTTGTAGATTTATTGGTAAACATAAATAAGTCAATAAATGAGAAGAATTGTGTACAGTGTTGTAGGCAAAATTTAATCTTCCATAACAACTATTATTACTTTTTAAAGAGTTTATTTTACTGAGGAAGTACTCCAAATTATAGACTACTGAAACAGTTTGAAAGATCACTCTATAAAAAATGAAGAGTGAGGATATAGCAAGAGAGGGAGTTCACATTGTTAACTTCCTAAAGGAGAAACTAATAAGTTATGCCATGCCCTGCACCAGCATAATGACCTCGGGCCAGTCAACCTCTTTAATTCCCAATTATTTTCCTTAATACTTAAGATGATTCATTTTAGAATATAACCAATGTTTATTGCACCATGGCAGTAGTCTTTGATATGTTGATGAATATAAAATAAATTGTGCATTGTGTAATGAAATATAAGTGCAGTTATCGGTGACATTTGATAAAATACCTGGTTATGAAATGACTTTAGGAGGTGCATCTAATTTCCTGATTTAAAATTTTGAATTTAATGCTATGGTTATCAAAGAGAGATTCCTACAAATCTTTTTTACATTACAAGTGTGATGATTGATTCATGTTTAACACATTCCTATCTTAACCTTCCTTAGATATCACATCCTCACTAAGGGCCTCATCAAGGAGAGAGCTGCGTGTTCGCTTAGCAAAGAGAGAAGTTACTCAATTATATGTCACACAGGCATATATCAGTTCATCCATTAATATTTGATATATAAACTAATACGATTTTTATAAAAAAGGATGTTGGAGATAAATGTTTGAGACAAAGATCATTTATGTATATGAAAGACAGAATTAAACTATTCCTCCATATTTTATTCTGTATGAAAAATTGATAATATGTTATACTGAAAAATATCTGGATCATCTCAATGAGCTGAGCTAAACAAAGACTTATGTGACAAGATTTGTTTGGTCTGAGTGAAAAAGATCACCATTACTTGTACTTATTGTCCTCCTTTGCTAAATATGACATACAGATTTTCACAGGACTAATTTATTATGTTGCTATACTATATGGAACAAAACCTCCTTTAAGCTAGATTTCTTAAAAATATAGTCATCCAGCCATTGTTGTGAATTGATATACATTGTTTCTGACTTATTTTCCTCTACTGAAAAAAGATGAATGGTTATACAGCTATTTTACAAAGGCCAAACAATGTTAATGATATGTAAATGGTATCGTTTCTTTGGTCAAAAATATGCTTTCACATTTCCTTGCCACCTATAATATAGTGTGAAGCTAATGTTAGGGATTCATCAAATGGATCTTCTTTCTAGAGTAAGGTGATAGCAGTCCCCCCGCCCCTTAGCACTGCTCTTGAGGTAAAGCATAATTAGCACTCCATCAAAAAGCACTTTGGAGAGCACAACAGTAGTTGGTTTTCCAATCAGACTTCTGAAAAGAACTGTATTATACAGTATAAATAAAATGTTAATTTATTATCGATCATACAGGGAAGTGCATGCACAGAAAACTTGATTGGATTGCTTTCCAATATAAAGTATTCATTTAGATGCACCTTCCTTCCTTTAAAAAAAGATGCTAACAAAGGGGGTAGGCAGAACATTTCTCAGCAATGTCTGTGGAATTCACAAGAAAATACTGTTCGTACTTACAAGGGTTTCACAACATGCAGGGAGGTATACATTCTGTCCTTTAATCATTACCCTATCTGAGAAGGTTTTGTTAACAGGATTTAAGATTCACAGACAGAAATAAAGATCAAGTTTTTAGGAACTGGGGTTACTGCCCCATTAATAAGCTATGTAAAGCCTTAAAATGGAACAACACTGAATATACTGTTAGTCAGAAATAAGCACCCAAGTTACCAGTCATTCCAAAATTACACTACAAAATATGCACTGTCTTTGAGAATTCTAAAGACAACAGTAAAGCAAAGTCTTTCCAGAGCAATTCAATGGCCAATTCTGTCCAAAAGGAGATGGAAAGATTAGAAGATGTCTTAATTGTCCTTAAAATCCTATTAATTTATCATGCTAAAATGTTGGCAGTACAGTGAAACCATGATTATTTTTGTTATCTCATCAAAATATAATGCAAAAGGAGATGTTTGTATAACAAAATATAAAATGGCAAATGGCATCCAGGATGAATGATGTGGATTATTTCAAAAGCATACATTCTCAACTATGAATGATTTTAGTAAGCAAAATTACATGGATTATCTATGCACAGTAGACAAAGTCCTAAATTAATTCAATGTGTTTTGACCATAATCTTTTTCAAAGATATTTTATTACTTTTAGACATGCACAGGGTCGATCTGGAGGTGGGGAACCTATACATAATTACTCACGACATGGAGTATAGATGAGTCTGATCTCCTGGAGCTGGAGTTACAAGAATTAGTTAGCCACTTGACTTAGATGCTAGATATTAAACTAAGATCCTATGAAAAAACACTATGTGCACTTAACAACTAAACCATCTCTCCAGGCCTCTCTAGCAGAACCCTATGCAGCTGTAAAATATGATATAACAATGATGAACAAAAATAGTTAGTTGTTGTTGATGGAAAGAGATCCAAATGATCCTCTAGGTTATGGGTCAGCATATTTTTTTCTATAAAGGGCCAGATAGTAAACATTATGGGAAAATGCTTGCTGTTGAATCTCAGCAGACAATAAAATTCAGGCAGATAATTCATAAATAAATGGGTGCCTTTGCATTCCAGTAACAACTTATTTATGGATAATGTATACTTATATGATTCTTGTATACTTATCATGCATGAAGTAGTCTTGTTTGATTTTAAGTCTCCTGTAAAGCATTTAAAGTAGCATTTAGTTATAGAAATAGTTTAGTAATAGAACAGTCTTAGCTTTCAGTTGCTACAAAAACATGGAGTAGACTTAATTATCTTTTAGAATTGTCATTTTCTAATTATTTTTATAGCAGATTCTTCTTTATAATACTGGTATATTATCTTCATCACTTCCCCAAAGAAAAAAAGATTCACATAAAACATTAAAAGTACATTTAGTTGGGTTTTTTCCTCTCCCAATGAAATCATAAATATATAGCAAATCAGAACAGGATTGCTAAGAACTTTGTGCCTCTAATAACAATTACTGATTTGCTGGACCCAGGTGTCTGTTTAGGCACATGGAGAGTTAATCAGTTGAGTTCCTCAATGATCTGGAATTTGAGTCAGTTGATATTCAGGGTAATATGTGTACTGCAGTGGAGTTCATTCTAGAATTCATGCAGTTCAGGTCAGGTGAGTAGAAGCAGTTGAAGCCAGAAATAAGAAAGAGCCAGAGGATTAGATCAGATAACTAGAGTTAGTTTGAGCCATGCACAGCAATTTAGTCAGAAGCCAAGAAAAGTCTTTGAATTAGTCAGCTTGGAGAGGAGTTTTGAGCCAGAACAGCTGAGGTGAACCATTCAGTCAGAGTTCAGAAAGATCTAGAAAGGGTGAGCTTAGTCAGCTATTAGCCTCCAAGAAGACAATTATATCAGGAGAATAAAAGATGATTTTACAAATTCATTTACGAATGGGATTTGTTTTATAATTCTATTTATTCATGTTTTATTATAACTGCAGATTTAGTAGAAAACTGAGAATAGATTTATATCCTTTGCTGTTTGATTACTTTAGTAATCGAAGTTTATTACTTTAGTAAAGAAAGTTACATTTTCTGCTTACTGGGTATCAGACACTGATCCATACATGCCCTTAAGTACTGAAGTAAGTGAAAGAGACTTGTTATTTTCTCTAACATTGTTTTCAACTTACAGTAGTATAGTAAAGATGAGTAGATATATTCAACAATTTTGTGATATTTACTTACCACCTATGTTGGGCCAGTCACTGTTCACAGGTGTTTGTGAATAAAAGAAAATGCCAAGCATATAGCTTACATGCAGATAATAAGGGAAATACGAAATTCACTTTTATTAATTTATCATGTTCCACCCACTATTCAATGTACTTGTTATGTTGAAAAACCAAACTGCTTTCATCTTGGACATCAAAGTCCAAAGATTTCCACCTGAATACCTCCAAAATGATACAGCAATATCTTCTAATATTATTACTTTTTATTGATTCTTAGGATCATGGATTATTTCACTATTTTTCACAGTGACTTCCCCAAAGACATATCAACTTTTCAGTGGAGCAAATGTAGTTTTCATAATTGGATTTTTAATAGTTCTGTCTCAGTATCCAGTTTTTTTTTTGAGGTTTTACCAGTCACGGAGTCTCAATCTTATTGACCCTGACTTACCCAGCCATATTACAGTCTACCCTCATTTTAGTAGTGCTTGGGCTAATACAGGATATGGTGCATGTAGGCTAAAGTTGCAGATATTTAAACCCACTTACTTAAATACAATTCTCAATCAATTCTTACCCTGCCTTCTTCCTTCAGAAAGGCAACCAAAGTTCTCATGAATCACCACATTCTCTTGCTTTCTCTTCTTTTACCAACAGGTTTTGTGGGGAGTTAGGATTCCACAAAGCTCATTTCACTTATGGATTATGGCAACTTTATTAAACATATTTTTACTATAGAATTTTAAAGAATGAGGAAGCTAGGGCACAGAATTTCAGAGTAGCATGAAAAAGGACTAAGAGCTAATAAGTAGGAAGACAAGGAGCTGAACTTATGCTGTGTAGCAATAGAGATGAGGGCTACGAATTTCAAAGCAAAGTGACATTGGAGTCACAAGCTTATTTTAATGCATATTCTAGGAAGCATTCTCTGAGAAGTAATATTTGTGACAGAACTGATTTATGGGAAATACTAATGGTAGCATTTGAGACAGACTACCAATAAGTACAGGGCAGAGCTTAATTTATTCGAGCAGGGGAAGACCTTGTTTAAGTTGGACTACACAGAGAAAGCATATACACTAAGCATCAAGGAGACTTGACTTGCCAGTATTGAGGATGCACAAGGGGGCTCGACCCACTCAGGGGAGAATGGGAGGGAGGATGGGGGAGGTATTGTGGGAAGGGTTGTGTAGGAGTGGAGCAGTGTGCCAGAACTGGAAAATATCATCCTAAGCAAGGTAACGCAATCACAAAAGAATACACATGGAAGGCAATCATTCATAAGTGGATATTAATTAGCCCTGAAGCTCTGAATACTGAAGATACAATTATCATATCAAATGATTGCCATGAAGAAGGAAGAAGAGGGCCCTAATCCTGGAAAGGCTTGAGCCAGCATTGTAGGGGAGTACCAGGACAGAGAAAAGGGAGGGGGAAAGACAGGAGAATGGATGGAGAGAAGAGGACTTATGGGACATATTGGGGGGGGAACTGGGAAAGGGGAAGGCTTTTAGAATGTAAACAAAGAATATAGAAAATAAATTTAAAAAGATTTAAAAAACAACTATAAAAATGTAATAATAATAATAGTAAAATAAAAAACAGAATAGAAAAAATTGAAGTGAATAAAGGGTTAGCAGATAGATGTTCTAGAATTTTCTGAGTTTGGATTTTGCTCTTGACAGCAGCAGAGGTGTCCCCCGTGATTATAAGGAAAAATATGAGGAGTCCTTTTAGGTTTAAATATTTAAGAAATGTAACCCTTT